>NC_054706.1:64212-224106 GCF_016097555.1 Gigantopelta aegis | reverse complement strand
GGACTGTAGACTTCTCAACATTTTAATACACATTACCACAACGGACATTAGACTTCTTAACACTTGAATAAACATTACCGCCACGGACTGTAGAATTCTCAAGACTTTAATAAACATTACCACCACGGGCTGTAGACTTCACAACACTTTAATAAACATTACCACCACGGACTGTAGACTTCTCAACATTTTAATAAACATTACCACCACGGACTGTAGACTTCTCAACACTTTAATACACATTACCACGACGGGACTTCTAGACAGTTTCTCAACACTTTAATACACATTACCAAGACGGACTGTAGACACTTTTCATTCACGGACAGTTTAATACACATTACCACGACGGACTGTAGACTTCTCAACAATTCAATACACATTACCACGACGGACTGTAGACTTCTCAACACTTTAATAAACATTACCACCACGGACTGTAGACTTCTCAACATTTTAATAAACATTACCACACGGACTGTAGACTTCTCAACACTTTAATAAACATTACCACCACGGACTGTAGACTTCTCAACACTTTAATACACATTACCACGACGGACTGTAGACTTCTCAACACTTTAATAAACATTACCACCACGGACTGTAGACTTCTCAACACTTTAATACACATTACCACCACGGACTGTAGACTTCTCAACACTTTAATACACATTACCACCACGGACTGTAGACTTCTCAGCACTTTAATACACATTACCACCACGGACTGTAGACTTCTCAACACTTTAATACACATTACCACCACGGACTGTAGACTTCTCAACACTTTAATAAACATTACCACCACGGACTGTAGACTTCTCAACACTACCAGCACGGAATAATAAACATTAGACTTCTTAACGACGGACTAAACATTACCACCACGGACTGTAGACTTCTCAACACTTTAATAAACATTACCACGACGGACTGTAGACTTCTCAACACTTTAATAAACATTACCACCACGGACTGTAGACTTCTCAACACTTTAATACACATTACCACCACGGACTGTAGACTTCTCAACACTTTAATACACATTACCACCACGGACTGTAGACTTCTCAACACTTTAATACACATTACCACCACGGACTGTAGACTTCTCAACACTTTAATACACATTACCACCACGGACTGTAGACTTCTCAACACTTTAATACACATTACCACCACGGACTGTAGACTTCTCAACACTTTAATACACATTACCACCACGGACTGTGTATTACCACGACGGACTGTAGACTTCTCAACACTTTAATACACATTACCACCACGGACTGTAGACTTCTCAACACTTTAATAAACATTACCACCACGGACTGTAGACTTCTCAACACTTTAATAAACATTACCACCACGGACTGTAGACTTCTCAACACTTTAATACACATTTTAGACATTAAACACTTTAATACACATTACCACCACGGACTGTAGACTTCTCAACACTTTAAAATACCAAACATTACCACATTACACGGACTGTAGACTTCTCAACACTTTAATACACATTACCACCACGGACTGTAGACTTCTCAACACTTTAATAAACATTAGTCAGCCTGGATGTCGCCGTGAAAGGGTCTACGTAGTAACACAGAGGTAGCAGGGCAGGAAGGGAAGAGAAATATATGTCTTATTTAATGACGCACAATACATTTTAAATACAGTCATATGACGTCGGACATAAGACACTTAAGGGGGCAATCTCGCTTCCGCCACTTCCTGGCCTAATTTATACTCTGTAAGCTGACAGCAGAAAGACGTGTGTTGAAGATGTCTGTGAATACAAAGAAACAGAAGGAAAGAAGATGGACGGTTTTGAAAATAAATTGATCATGATGACGATAACAATGAAGATGGAACTACTGTAATCTAGTTTTGAAATCAAGGGTCAAACTAAACCGGACAGTAGTTTGGCATATCTAAACGTTTTTGTTTCGTTACATTAAGTAAAGATTGAGCTGTAACCTCAGAGTAAATTATCATCGATTTAATTTGACAAAGCTGACACAAATTTCACAAAATATCCTTTGAAATTATCGTTCATTTATTCAGACAAACCTTATCACAACATCCCTTCAATACACAGATTAATAAAATACTGCACAGTGTTCCGTCAAATTTGCTTGATACACCTTCTAGACATATAAATTCCTGTAAATAATTCTTCATCTCGTTCGCTTTGTAAATTAATTCTGACAATTCAATTTCTTTTACCATTTGTGAGCGGGCAGACTGGTTAACGTTGCTAAATATACATGCTAAACGAATTGCCAGTGACACCGGTGTCGCGCAGCACGTGATTTAACATCCCCGCGGCCAGCACCTTTCCCTCCATAAACTGTCTGAAGACATGCGCAAAAACATGTTGGGTAACAAAGATCACGTTTTGAATGCCGCATGTGAGGCGGTCGATAACGCAATCAGTTTTCATTCTATCCGGGCAATTTGAGCCATTCTCATGCCCATTCCTCCATTATGCGTTTCACAAAAGAAAACGAGGAGAACGTTAACGCTTTAGGATTTTGTTTTCGTGTTATTGCCACTAATCGGATATAACGAAACGCGGCAAACGAAAACATCGATTGTACGAACCATCCAGTCGGGTGAAGAGGAAAGGAAGGGAATGTCTAAGATGATGATATGTTAGACATATCAAACTGTAGATATTAGAGTAAAGATTAAAGGAATGCTTTAGATGATATCTGAGACATTTCAAACTGTAGATATTAGAGTGAAGATTAAAGGAATGTCTAAGATGATGATATGTTAGACATTTCAAACTGTAGATATTAGAGTGAAGATTAAAGGAATGATTTAGATGATATCTGAGACATTTCAAACTGTAGATATTAGAGTAAAGATTACAGGAATGATTTAGATGATATCTTACACATTTCAAACTGTAGATATTAAATGAAGATTAAAGGAATGATTTAGATGATGATATCTAAGACATTTCAAACTGTAGATATTAGAGTGAAGATTAAAGGAATGATTTACATGATGATATCTGAGACATTTCAAACTGTAGATAGTAGATGAAGATTAAAGGAATGATTTAGATGATATCTGAGACATATCAAACTGTAGATATTAAATGAAGATTAAAGGAATGATTTAGATGATGATATCTGAGACATTTCAAACTGTAGATATTAGAGTAAAGATTACAGGAATGATTTAGATGATATCTTACACATTTCAAACTGTAGATATTAAATGAAGATTAAAGGAATGATTTAGATGATATCTGAGACATTTCAAACTGTAGATATTTAATGAAGATTAAAGGAATGATTTAGATGATACCTTACATATTTCAAACTGTAGATATTAGGGTGAAGATTAAAGGAATGATTTAGATGATGATATCTGAGACATTTCAAACTGTAGATATTAAATGAAGATTAAAGGAATGATTTAGATGATATCTGAGACATTTCAAACTGTAGATATTAGAGTGAAGATTAAAGGAATGATTTAGATGATATCTTACACATTTCAAACTGTAGATATTAGGGTGAAGATTAAAGGAATGACTTAGATGATATCTGAGACATTTCAAAATGTAGATATTAAATGAAGATTAAATGAATGATTTAGATGATGATATCTGAGACATTTCAAACTGTAGATATTAGAGTGAAGATTAAAGGAATGATTTAGATGATATCTGAGACATTTCAAACTGTAGATATTAGGGTGAAGATTAAAGGAATGATTTAGATGATATCTGAGACATTTCAAACTAGATATTAGTGTGAAGATTAAAGAAATGATTTAGATGATATCTGAGACATTTCAAACTGTAGATATTAAATGAAGATTAAATGAATGCTTTAGATGATATCTGAGACATTTCAAACTGTAGATATTAGATGGAGATTAAAGGAATGATTTAGATGATGATATCTAAGACATTTCAAACTGTAAGTATTAGAGTGAAGATTAAAGGAATGATTTACATGATGATATCTGAGACATTTCAAACTGTAGATAGTAGATGAAGATTAAAGGAATGATTTACATGATGATATCTGAGACATTTCAAATTGTAGATAGTAGATGAAGATTAAAGGAATGATTTACATGATGATATCTGAGACATTTCAAACTGTAGATATTAAATGAAGATTAAAGGAATGATTTAGATTATGATATCTGAGACATTTCAAACTGTAGATATTAGGGTGAAGATTAAAGGAATGATTTGGATGATATCTGAGACATTTCAAACTGTAGATATTAGAGGGAAGATTAAAGGAATGATGTAGATGATATCTGAGACATTTCAAACTGTAGATATTAAATGAAGATTAAAGGAATGATTTACATGATATTGACTGTCGAACACATGTTACTTGAAATACCTTCTCCTTGGGAGAAGAAAGCCGCTGCCATCATATAGGCTATTCCTTCACCAATACTTTTTATATATTGATGGAAAGAAGAGATCACACCAACTGTAACAACGCTCATCCATTGAGTTAGGACGTTACATGAGTTACTAGTCAAAGCGGCAGCAACCAAAACTCTCATCTATTAAGTCAGGACGTTACCCGAGTTACTCGGCAGAGTGGCAGTAACCAAAACCCTCATCCATTGAGTCAGGACGTTACTCGGCACAGTGGCAGCAACCAAATCCCTCATCCATTGAATCAGGAAATTACCCATATTACTATCATCAATCAAAACCCTCATCCATTGAATCAGGATGTTACTCTTGATACTAGACAGAGTGGCAGCAACCAAAACCCTCATCCATTGAGTCAACAAGTTAATCGTGTTACTAGGCATATTGGCATCAACCCAAACATTCATCCATTGAGCCAGCAAGTTACCCGTGTTACTAGGCATAGTGGCAGCAACCAAACCCGTGTTACTAGGCATAGTGGCAGCAACCAAACCCGTGTTACTAGGCATAGTGGCAGCAACCAAACCCTCATCCATTGAGCCAGCAAGTTACCCGTGTTACTAGGCATAGTGGCAGCAACCAAACCCTCATCCATTGAGCCAGCAAGTTACCCGTGTTACTAGGCATAGTGTCAGCAACCAAACCCTCATCCATTGAGTCAGCAAGTTACCCGTGTTACTAGGCATAGTGGCAGCAACCAAACCCTCATCCATTGTGTCAGCAAGTTACCCGTGTTACTAGGCATAGTGGCAGCAACCAAACCCTCATCCATTGAGTCAGCAAGTTACCCGTGTTACTAGGCATAGTGGCAGCAACCAAACCCTCATCCATTGTGTCAGCAAGTTAATCGTGTTACTAGGCATAGTGGCAGCAACCAAACCCTCATCCATTGAGTCAGCAAGTTACCCGTGTTACTAGGCATAGTGGCAGCAACCAAACCCGTGTTACTAGGCATAGTGGCAGCAACCAAACCCGTGTTACTAGGCATAGTGGCAGCAACCAAACCCTCATCCATTGAGCCAGCAAGTTACCCGTGTTACTAGGCATAGTGGCAGCAACCAAACCCTCATCTATTGAGCCAGCAAGTTAATCGTGTTACTAGGCATAGTGGCAGCAACCAAACCCTCATCCATTGAGCCAGCAAGTTACCCGTGTTACTAGGCATAGTGGCAGCAACCAAACCCTCATCCATTGAGCCAGCAAGTTAATCGTGTTACCAAGCAGAGTGGCAGCAACCAATACCCTCATCAATTGAGTCAACAAATTAACCGTGTTACTAGGCATAGTGGCAGCAACCAAACCCTCATCCATTGAGTCAGCAAGTTACCCGTGTTACTAGGCATAGTGGCAGCAACCAAACCCGTGTTACTAGGCATAGTGGCAGCAACCAAACCCTCATCCGTGTTAGCTAGTGTTACTATATAGTGGCAGCAACCAAACCCTCATCCATTGAGCCAGCAAGTTACCCGTGTTACTAGGCATAGTGGCAGCAACCAAACCCTCATCCATTGAGTCAGCAAGTTACCCGTGTTACTAGGCATAGTGGCAGCAACCAAACCCTCATCCATTGTGTCAGCAAGTTACCCGTGTTACTAGGCATAGTGGGAGCAACCAAACCCTCATCCATTGAGCATAGTGGCAGCAACCAAAACCCTCATCCATTGAGCCAGCAAGTTACCCATGTTACTAGGCATAGTGGCAGCAACCAAACCCTCATCCATTGAGCCAGCAAGTTACCCGTGTTACTAGGCATAGTGGCAGCAACCAAATCCTCATTCATTGTGTCAGCAAGTTACCCGTGTTACTAGGCATAGTGGCAGCAACCAAACCCTGATCCATTGAGTCAGCAAGTTACCCGTGTTACTAGGCATAGTGGCAGCAACCAAACCCTCATCCATTGAGCCAGCAAGTTAATCGTGTTACCAAGCAGAGTGGCAGCAACCAATACCCTCATCAATTGAGTCAACAAATGAACCGTGTTACCAGGCAGAGTGGCAGCAACCAAAACCCTCATCAATTGAGTCAGTAAGTTAATCGTGTTACTAGGCAGAGTGGCAGCAACGAAACCCTGATCCATTGAGTCAGCAAGTTACCCGTGTTACTAGGCATAGTGGCAGCAACCAATACCCTCATCAATTGAGTCAACAAATTAACCGTGTTACCAGGCAGAGTGGCATCAACCAAAACCCTCATCAATTGAGTCAGTAAGTTAATCGTGTTACTAGGTAGAGTGGCAGCAACCAAACCCTGATCCATTGAGTCAGCAAGTTACCCGTGTTACTAGGCATAGTGGCAGCAACCAAACCCTCATCCATTGAGCCAGCAAGTTAATTGTGTTACCAAGCAGAGTGGCAGCAACCAATACCCTCATCAATTAAGTCAACAAATGAACCGTGTTACCAGGCAGAGTGGCAGCAACCAAAACCCTCATCAATTGAGTCAGTAAGTTAATCATGTTACTAGGCAGAGTGGCAGCAACCAATACCCTCATCAATTGAGTCAGTAAGTTAACCGTGTTACTAAGCAGAGTGGCAGCAACCAATACCCTCATCCATTGAATCAGCAAGTTAACCGTGGTGCTAGGCAGAGTGGCAGAAACCAAAACCCTTATCCATTGAGTCAGCAAGTTAACCGTGTGCCTATGATTAAAACGTGTGTTTTGTTTAACGACACCAGTTCAACACATTGATTTATTAATCATTGGTTATTGGATGTAAACAATTTGGTAATTTTGACATAGTCTAAAAAAGGAAACCTCTACATTTTTCCATTAGTAGCGAGGGAAATTTAATATGCACCATACCAGGATAGCACATACCACGACGTTTGATATACCAATCGTGATGCACTGGCTGGAACGAGAAATAGCCCTATGGGCCCACCGACGAGGATAGATCTTAGAGCAAACACACATCTGGAGAGCACTTTACCGCTTGGCTACGTCCAGCCCACTAGGAGTCAGTCCCAGGACAGCTTCGTATTTTATAGAGACAGTACAAAACAAGCAGCCAATTAAATGTTCTAAAACACCAGGGGCGGGATTTAGCTCAGAAGATTGAGTGCTCGCTTGAGGTACTTGTGTCGCAGGATCGAACCACCGCGGTGGATCCATTCAACTGATTGGGTTTTTCTCGTTCCAGCCATTGCACCACAACTGGTCAAAGGCCGTGGTATGTGCTTTCCTCTTTGTGGGAAAGTGCATATAAAAGATCCCTTGCTGCTTTAGGAAAAATGTAGCGAGTTTCCTCTGATGACTACGTGTCATAATTACCAAATGTTTAAAATTCAATAGCCGATGATTAATTAATCAAGTCGTTAAACAAAATAAACCAATGTACAAGTACCAAGTGTTTCAGTAGTTGTTTCCCAGTATAGTTTAAAACGTCATTTTAACATTTTACTTTATAGGCCTAAAAGTTAATTGATAAAAAGTAATCGCCGGTTTGTGACCCTTTTAAAAGTAATAAACGCCCGTGTGCTCATTACAGGAAATACGGTAAATATTTAAAATATTATCAGGGAACTTGGAAGAGCTCCAGGCCTCTTCGGAACCCTGAAGAGACTCACTTTTATAATGTCGAGCCTCTGTGGACATTAAAGTATTTTTTTGAGTTGCTGCGATGTAAACCTATCTGTCACGGGTCAGTCCGATAAACGTCAATCACGTTTTGCCACAGAAAGTTCGCCTCTCCTCCGCTGAGTCGTCAATAGGCCGTTCACGTCGGGTTGGCGCTCACTTTTACACTTCTAACACCATGGCATGCCCGTTTTACGGAAGATGATTCCGCAAATCAAACTTTCTACTTGACCCGTGACAGGGTTTACATCAATCAAACTCGAAGAAAGGACCGCAAACCATCGAAACCTACCGCAAAGCTCGTTCAATGCATGTTGGACGAAAATCGACTAATCACGTTTTGAATTTTTTTTTTCGACTTCATTTGGCGCTTTTAGGAGCAATATTACGTCAATTTTTGTAAAGAAAAAAAAAGATTATAAAAATCAGTCCTTTGAAATCAATTTTAGTGTACACTTGTAATATTTTCTTCACGAAGAATTAAGCATGGTATTCAGAATGAAATAGCAAACGGCAAAGTTCACAAGATAGAAATATTGATCTGAACCATTACAATAAATATTTTCTTTTCTGGAGTACTAAGGGTGAGGGGTATTTTGATACAAATAAATATTATAACACAATGATGTTGATGGTATTGATAATGTTGATGGTAATGGCGGTATAATTCGGAAAATACTAAGCATGCCCAAAAGAACTCGACGGTAACCGGTCAAAACCCCTTCCCGTCAAACTCACCTTTGTAATAACCAATAAAACCCCGTCTCCCCCCAAAAAACCCAAACCTCCTCACACAACAAAAACAAAACAAAACAAACAAACAAAGCTGACCTAAACGAAGAGCTAGTGAAAGAGCACGTTTCACTTGTTAGGGTCATATTGTAATGTTTAGAATCGCAGTTTACGGACAGTTCTAGATCGAGTTAGGGTTACATTAATGTCAATGACATAATAAAAGGCTGCACATGTGCTACCATATATATCTATCAAAAGATGGGAAACGTCAAAACAGTGGCTCCTGAAATATGAAGAAGAATTTCATACCACTGTGTACAAAGACAGTCCCTGGATGAAACCACGTCTGCAGAATAACAGCAGTCATGGCTGGAGAAACAAACGTCATGAAAACAACACTGAAGAGCAAGAGTCAACGTACAGAGAACATCCGATATACGGTAATCAAAAAAGGACCAGCCGATACGTAACGTACATTGGACGAAAAACACAAAATGGCCGTATCCTTCAAAATAACAACAATACGGAGCATCATCACAGAACAGCATCGAGCCAAAGGAAGAGAAACAACACCCTTAGAAATTCAGACAAAAGATCACCTTCGTGGAGAGAATCAACATCTATGCCACAAGCAGCGCGGAGAACCAACCCCAGAGAACAACAAGGGTCGAACCCTTTTTTAGCCCACAGCAGGAGCTCAGAACAGACAGGTTGGCAGAAAATCACCCACAGGAAGCGGAAATAAAAATAATTAACTTATCTCACCGGAAATTCACTGCCACAGAAACACGCGTTTTGGAAAAGGGTTTGAAATTTACCCCCACACCAAAGAATAACAATATAGAAGAATTAAAGGAAGATATTAATGAGTTCTGTCGCCAGTTAAGAAACACTGAATACTTTTTTGAAAACAATAGTTCTAATAATGATGATTCTATAGTTAGGAATAAAAGTTATTGGAGTGCAATAAAAGGTAGGAATAGAAACCTAGATGATTATATCGAAGTAGTTTCAAAATATCCTCTCAATAACAATCCTAAATCAAATTCAAATATAAAAGATTATGAAAGAAAATGTTTATTAAATTTAGCAAATGATAAGTATATTGTTATTAAACAAGCGGATAAGGGTGGTGCTATTGTTATCATGAATACTGCTGAATACAAACAAATGGCTCTTTCCATAATTGAAGATCAGAATAATTACATAGAAATTACAGAGGTAAAATCAAACAATTTTAAACAACTTAAAACATTTATAAAACGATTTGAGGGAGAATTGACCGAAAAGGAATTTGATTATTTAACAAATTTTGAATGTAAGGAGAGTAATTGTTATGGCCTTCCTAAAGTACATAAGAGCCAGATTATTAATTCTATGTGCAGAGAAGCACAGAAAAGTTATGTAGAATTATTGCATCCTAATGACTTACAGTTACGACCAATTGTAGCCGGACCAGTGTGTGCAACCCACAGACTGAGCAATTTCATTGATATATTGTTGAAACCATTTTTATTAAAAGTAACCAGTTATACAAGAGACACTATGGATTTCATCAACAACCTGCCAGAAAAGACAACGGAAGAAAGCGTACTGGTAACATTTGATGTAACAAAACTATATTCTAGCATACCACATGACCTTGGAATCACCGCAGTGTCATACTGGTTAACCAAATATCCCCAACTTTTGCCAGAACGAATTTCGAAGTCTTTAATTGTAGAAAGCATAAAATATATATTGGAAAACAATATATTTTACTTTGATGGGAAACACTACAAACAGATTAAAGGGACGGCAATGGGTACCAAAATGGCACCAAGCTATGCCACACTGACTTTAGGTTACCTAGAACAAATATTAGAAACTAAAATTACAAATATATTTGGATCAGACTTTCAGCTATATTTCAAGAAGAACTGGAAACGTTTTCTTGATGATTGTTTCATACTGTGGCCTTTGTCCAAACACTGTTTGGAATTATTTCACGAGTTACTTAACACACTGAATAGTAACATAAACTTTACTATGGAAACAGACGCAAAGAAAATTCCTTTTCTAGACACTTTAGTAATCAAATGTGGACGCATAATAGAAACTGATATATTTTACAAACCAACTGATAGCAAACAGTACCTTTCTTTCTCATCCTGTCATCCGAGTCATACGAGAAGAAGTATACCATATAACCTAGCACGGCGTATCTGTATGATTGTGTCAAATATACAAGCACGTGACCAACGTCTCCGGGAACTCAACATGTATCTTAAAACGCGAGGTTATCCAAAACAGCTAATATCAGATAGTATCGAAAAGGCGGTAGTATTAGATAGAAAATATCTTTTAAAACCAAAACAAATCGTTTCAGCGAAAAGGCCGCTGGCATTTGTATCCACCCATAACCCGCAGAACCCCGATATATATAAAAAGATCTCGTCAGAATTGCACATTTTAAAACAAAATGAAAAAATGTCATCCATACTAGACTCTATTTCAATTATAAATAGTAAGAGACAAAGCAAAAACTTGAAACAGATACTGACAAAAGCACGATTTGAATCTACAACAGTAGAACATAAATGCAGTGTCAAAAAGTGTAACCGAAGTAACTGTGGTACATGCCAACATATTTTAGAAGGCACACATATAGAATTCAACCACAAAGGTTTATTTTGGGTACACAGGGATATGGATTGTTCCGTTAACAATGTTATTTATGTAATTACATGCCAAGGTTGCAAAGAACAATACATTGGTCATACCAATCAGCTGAGAGCCAGAGTACGCGTACACAAACAGCAAATAAAACAACCTGAAACAAGATGCATACCCTTGAGTTCACATTTAAATACATGTGCGGCACAAAAAGATATTAAATTCACCATTTTCCCATTTTATCACATAGATACCAATGATGAAATGAAAAGAAAGACAAAGGAAATGTATTTTATTAGAAAGTTTTATCCACTTCTTAATGCTCTTCGTTAGATAAAAGCAACAGTGACGTAATTAAATCAATCCCCTTCTACTACAGTAACGTCATAATATGTATGACGTCATATTTAGCAGTTATTTAGCAGATCCTTTCTGAAGATAACATTGAAACATGTAAAAGGATCATTATTTCTTTAAATTGTTTTTTAAAATACAGATATACTGTACACTTGTTTTCTTTTATCATTTATATATATATATATATATATATATATATATATATATATATATATATATATATATATATATATATATATATATTTATTTATTTATTTATTTATCATATAATATCTTACATTTTCAGTGCAATCAAAGTATGTGATATTTTTCAGATCACATACTTTGAGAATTTGATAACATTGACAAAAACACGTTGTATTAAGCTTGAGATTATATGATAAAGCGATTATTACCCTCATGTATTTCGGTATCGTCGATATCATATATTAGGAATAAAAATAATGTATTATGCTCGCAAGAGGCTCGCATAATACAATTTTTATTCCTAATATATGATATTGACGATACTGAAAAAACACTCTGGTAATAACCTCTATATATATAAGCATGCCCAAAAGAACTCTGGCGAGCATAATACATTATTTGTATTCCTATTATATGATAATGACGATACCGAAATACACGAGGGTAATACTCTCTTTATCATATAAGCTCAAACTTAATACAACGTGTTTTTGTAAACTGTACACGCAACTTTAATTCCAGTCTGCCATTACTAGATATTCAAATGACGTAAGAATATGTGGCGCGGTGTATTTTTTTATGGAAATGACGTCAAACTCGAATGACGTCATTTTGGATGTCCTTACATCGAAATAAAGTTATGCCTAACGTTTTTAGTTTTCTGAACGCTGGACAACTTTCAGTGTCAAATTGCCATTGAAATGTTTTTATTTGATGACTATGAATACATACGTCAATCATGGAGTGTCACCCAAGTACGTTTGCTTAAATGTCAATAAACCTAGTGCCGAGACCTCGACTAATTTACATCTAATTTGCAAAGTTATCAAATTCTTAAAGTATGTGATCTGAAAAATATCACATACTCTGATTGTACTGAAAATGTAAGATATTATATGATATATATGTATATCTATCTATCTATCTATCTATCTATCTATATATATATATATATATATAGGATGATACTTTAATAAAATATATGTCTGTTTGTACACATTTATAGTCTGATATGTTTATTACTTAGTTATTCAATTGAACTGTAGCCTGAATACTCCGCTATATTACTAAACTTGTAGATTATGTATACACGAGTTGCGAATTGAACTGTAGCCTGAATACTCCACTATATTACTAAACTTGTAGATTATGTATACACGAGTTGCGAATTGAACTGTAGCCTGAATACTCTGCTATATTACTAAACTGGTAGATTATGTATACACGAGTTGCGAATTGAACTGTAGCCTGAATACTCCGCTATATTACTAAACTGGTAGATTATGTATACACGAGTTGCGAATGACAATCGCTTTGTGCTATAACCTTTTCAAGCGTTGACTATGTACCGTTTTGTCGTTGGTTCCTCGCTAGAATGGTGTCACGGGGGCTGTTGTCCTCTGAGGTAGAACTTAATCACTATTTCACCGTTCTAATTAATGCATAGACAAATGTCTGTATGCTCAGCTATGTAAAAACAAGTGATGAAATACCATATGATTTCTGACAAATTAACGCTTTGTCGAAGTGTACGTAATCCCATCTGCAATGTGTTTTATAGAACGATGTATGTACTGTCCTGTCTATGGTAAACGTATTTTAATATTGTAATGGGTTTTATAGAACGATGTATGTAGTGTCCTGTCTATGGTAAACGTATTTTAATATTGTAATGGGTTTTATAGAACGATGTATGTAGTGTCCTGTCTATGGTAAACGCATTTTAATATTATTGTAATGGGTTTTATAGAACGGTATAAATACTGGCCTATCTATTTTAATATTATTGTAGTGTGCGTTATAGAACGAAGTATAAACTGGCCTGTCCATGGTAAACATAATTTAATGTTACTGTAATGTTTTTTATAGAACGGTATACATACTGGCCTGTCTATGGTAAACACATTTTAATATTACTGTAATGCGTTTTATAGAACGACGCATGTACTGGCTTGTCTATGGTAAACACATTTTAATATTACTGTAATGTGTTTTATAGAACGACGTATGTACTGGCTTGTCTATGGTAAACACATTTTAATATTACTGTAATGTGTTTTATAGAACGACGTATGTACTGGCTTGTCTATGGGAAACACATTTTAATATTACTGTTATGTATTTTATAGAACGACGTATGACCTGGCTTGTCTATGGGAAACACATTTTAATATTACTGTAATGTGTATTATAGAACGACGTATGTACTGGCTTGTCTATGGGAAACACATTTTAATATTACTGTTATGTCTTTTATAGAACGACGTATGTACTGGCTTGTCTATGGGAAACACATTTTAATATTACTGTTATGTATTTTATAGAACGACGTATGTACTGGCTTGTCTATGGGGAAGTGATATAAAAGATCCCAGCGTAAGCGACTACTTCATTCCATCTCTGTCTTTCTCTGTCTATCTGTCTCTATCTGTTTGTCTGTCTGTCTGTCTGTTTCTATATCTTTCTCTGTCTCTGTCTCTGTCTCTCTCATTAATTACTGTATGTATCTGTTTCACACCCACTATTCGATGTATCCTTTGTGCTGGTGTATCATTACACATTAATTAATTAATTAATTAATTAATTCGTCTCGTTCTCTCTGTTTCTCTCTCTGCTATCTGTCTATCAATTTATCTTCTCTGTCCGTCTATCTGGCTCTTTGTCTGCTGTAGGTCTATCTCAAGGTGCAGCATGTTACAATTTACCGCCAATAATATTGTCATTGATAACAGACCTGCAGCCGTCTTAGTGATATATTTAATTTACCATGCACGTTCTGTAACAGACTCTTTTTGTATGTAACAGCTTATCTCTTTTGTTGTTAACAACATTCGCCATTTTGAAATATGAATAGGTTTCTATATTTAGAAAACTGTATATCACACAATGTACAGGTGAACTGTGATAACAACAACCCAAAAAGCAAACGAATTGTTAAGAATCGCCTGGAAACTTATCAGTAAAGTTTCGTATTTCACGTCTATGACGTCATGATTCTTGTTCATGAGTGTTTACGTCACGCCTGTCAGAGAGGAAGACTATCAGAGTGTATGTTTTACGTCATAACAACAGACTTAACGAGGTCAGTAGAATATACTATAGTCCATCCCTTCCTCTTACAAAAAATGTTTGTTTGTGTGGGGTTTTTTGTGGGTTTTTTTTAATTATTTGGTTTGATTTGACATAAGACGAAAAGTAAAAAATTCAATTTTTGTGTGCAGTTTAGAAAACAATCGGCTCAGAAATAACTAACTTGTAGTAAAGTCTATGGTATATAAAAAGGCGACCCCTGTGTGATGGACTGTAGCATACTTTCCTCTGTGTTATTGGGAAGGTTGGTGGGATGGGTCTCTTGTGGATATAAAGTAGTTCAATGGTAGAGCGCTTGCGGTATTTAGCGTCCTCGATAAACTTGGGTTTGTGTTCTTCCTTGCCAGTGCCCCACGACTGGTATATCAAATGCCGTGGTATGTACTGTCCTGTCTATTTAGATAGGCATAACCTATGCGGTGGCAGAAGGTTTCTTTTCTCTATTGATCACGTGTCAAAATAATCATGTTAAAAAGCTGCAGTTTAAATGGTGCTGAATCGTCGTTACAAAATTCTTTCCTTTTATAATTTAATTTCCATTATAGTCATTGCAGTTTAAAGCTATCCCTTTAGTCCAGCAATAGGACGCGACTTTATTAATAAACTGAACATGATAATGTTTGACGTCCATGCAAGTATGATGTTCATTGTTCATATTCCCAAGTGAATAATACTATTATTAATATAAACTACTATGAAATAACCATCTACCTCTTTCTCCAAGAAACCAATACACGGAAAAAGGAGGAAAACGCGTGTTTAAATTGAGCTTAATATTACCGGTGTGGAACTGGATGCCATACTGTGTCGTATAAATTTAATTTAATTTTCATTGGTGTGAAAGTTGTAGCAGTGTCGTAGGCAGAATTTTAAACGTTTGTTTTGTGTGTGTATGTGTGTGTGTATGTGTGTGTGTGTGTGTGTGTGGGGGGCAACCTATACTATGTATATATGTATGTATGTATGTATGATTTTATAAAAATGAATAGTTTTGAAAAAGTGGCCACCGTGCCCCCCCCCCCCCCCCCCCCCCCCCCACCCCCACCCGGCTACGCTACTGACTGGTAGTTTGAAGAAGTCCTGCGTATTGACAAACGTACTTGTAAACATGAAATAAAACACTAATACGTTCATATGCTAATCCGGAATAAGCTTCTGTTTGCACTTACTCACATACAGGGCAACACACACCAACGCTTTTCGTATACTAGTTGTGCCATACTCACAAAAAGGGAGATAACCCAATGAGTTACTTGAGGCGGATACACTAGCACCGACAGAACGCTTCCTGGCATCACAAATGAGAAGATGTTCTACTTAGGAGAAGTGCAAACTGGGCGATATCTCCATATGTACACTGTTTACTGGCACCAGGACCGCACACAGTAGACTAGTAAACACGAGTGGCCAGACGTAACCGTGTTTTAATCACGTTACATCTCCCCAACTACTCGCCAGTAGGCAAATTAGCAGAGAAGTAGACAGCGGCTGTTTACTTGTGTGACATTAACACAAACCTTTGTGTCGCGTTCGAGATAACCGTAATTACATTGAGAGTGAAGGAGGTCCTCAGTGTCGAACACGCATTGTTCAAAGACACGACTCATATTAGAAACACGATTTCATCGTTTAAAGATATGGAAATAAAAATTACAAAAAATAAAATCTAAAATAACTGATATTATTTCAAATTGTTTTGAACGACAAACATTAATTCGGTACGTGCGGCATTTCCATAACCATGACTGATTCGAACATGGGCGTGCGAGATGGGCGTGTGTGGAGGGTGGAGGGAGGGGGGTTGTGTGTGTGTGGGGGGGGGAGTTGTGTGTGTGTGTGATAGTTGTGTATGTGTGTGTGGAGGAGGGGGAGTTCGGGGGGGTTGTGGGGGGAGGGTGTATGTGGGGAGGGGAGGGGAGTTGTGTGTGCGCCCGTGTGTATGTGTGTGTGAGTTGTATGTGCGTGCGTATGTTTGTGTGTGTGTGTGGGTACGTGTGCTGTGTGTGTGTGTGCGTGTGTTTGTATGCGTGTGTGTGTGTGTATGTGTGTACGTGTGAGTGTGTGGGTACGTGTGTTGTATGTGCGTGTGTGTGTGTGTGTGTGTTGTGTGTGCGTGTGTGTGTAGGTACGTGTGCTGTGTGTGCGTGTGTGTGTGTGTGGGGGGGGGGGGGTGTTGACTGCACCCTAATGCTGGAGAAAATCTTCAAATTCGGGCAAAAACGATAGAGATATTCGGGCAAATTGTGCTATCCTGTGACCTTTTTGCCAGGTATTTCCATTATTCTGCCCACAAAATTAGTTGTAATCCATGTAACCGTGCTAAACTACTGAACAATAAAGTGGTTTCCAGCAGTTAACGACATATATAGATATAGCAGTATTCAGTGTTTAGATACGTATGGATACCACTCGTATTCACAAACAAATTAACAACACGCGCGCACGGCAAAATCACGTCTCTTTTTATGAAGGCGAATAGTTCGGCCGATTATTCTGAAGTTCGTTTGTTTGTTTTGTTTAACGACACCACTAGAACACATTGATTAAATTAATCATAGGCTAATGGATGTCAAACATTTGGTATTTCTGACAAGTAGTCATCAGAGGACACCCGCTACATGTTTTCCTAATGCAGCAAGGGATCTTTTATATGCACTTTCACACAGACAGGAAAGCACATACCACGGCCTTTGTCCAGTTGTGGTGCACTGGTTGGAATGAGAAAAACCTCTATCAGCTGAATTGATCCACCAATGTGGTTCGATCCTGCGACACAAGCACCTCAAGCGAGCACTCAACCGACTGAGCTAAAGCTCGCCCCGATTATTGTGAACATCTCGGCGAAAACATCCTTATGTTCCATTGATTAGACGATATGTTCCAACATCCTTATGTTCCATTGATTAGACGATATGTTCCAACATCCTTATGTTCCATTGATTAGACGATATGTTCCAACATCCTTATGTTCCATCGATTAGTCGATATGTTCCAACATCCTTATGTTCCATTGATTAGACGATATGTTCCAACATCGTTATGTTCCATCGATTAGACGATATGTTCCAACATCCTTATGTTCCATTGATTAGACGATATATTCCAACATCCTTATGTTCCATCGATTAGACGATATGTTCCAACATCCTTATGTTCCATTGATTAGACGATATGTTCCAACATCCTTATGTTCCATCGATTAGACGATATGTTCCAACATCCTTATGTTCCATTGATTAGACGATATGTTCCAACATCCTTATGTTCCATTGATTAGACGATATGTTCCAACATCCTTATGTTCCATTGATTAGACGATATATTCCAACATCCTTATGTTCCATTGATTAGACGATATATTCCAACATCCTTATGTTCCATTGATTAGACGATATGTTCCAACATCCTTATGTTCCATTGATTAGACGATATGTTCCAACATCCTTATGTTCCATTGATTAGACGATATGTTCCAACATCCTTATGTTCCATTGATTAGACGATATATTCCAACATCCTTATGTTCCATTGATTAGACGATATATTCCAACATCGTTATGTTCCATCGATTAGACGATATGTTCCAACATCCTTATGTTCCAACGATTAGACGATATGTTCCAACATCCTTATGTTCCATCGATTAGACGATATGTTCCAACATCGTTATGTTCCATCGATTAGACGATATGTTCCAACATCGTTATGTTCCATCGATTAGACGATATGTTCCAACATCGTTATGTTCCATCGATTAGACGATATGTTCCAACATCCTTATGTTCCATCGATTAGACGATATGTTCCAACATCCTAATGTTCCATCGATTAGACGATATGTTCCAACATCCTTATGTTCCATCGATTACACGATATCTTCCAACATCCTTATGTTCCATCGATTACACGATATATTCCAACATCCTAATGTTTCATCGATTACACGATATCTTCCAACATCCTTATGTTCCATCGATTACACGATATATTCCAACATCCTTATGTTCCATCGATTACACGATATATTCCAACATCCTTATGTTCCATCGATTACACGATATATTCCAACATCCTTATGTTCCATCGATTAGACGATATGTTCCAACATCCTTATGTTCCATCGATTACACGATATCTTCCAACATCCTAATGTTCCATCGATTACACGATATGTTCCAACATCCTTATGTTCCATCGATTAGACGATATATTCCAACATCCTTATGTTCCATTGATTAGACGATATCTTCCAACATCCTTATGTTCCATTGATTAGACGATATGTTCCAACATCCTTATGTTCCATCGATTAGACGATATGTTCCAACATCGTTATGTTCCATCGATTACACGATATCTTCCAACATCGTTATGTTCCATTGATTAGACGATATGTTCCAACATCGTTATGTTCCATTGATTAGACGATATATTCCGATTCGATTTGTGCAGAATGCAACACATGTCGGCCAAAACATCCTTATGTTCCATCGATTAGACGATATATTCCCACTCGATTCGTGCAGAATGGAACACATCTTTGCCAAAACATCCTTATGTTCCATCGATTAGACGATATACTCCCACTCGATTCGTGCAGAATGCAACACATGTCGGCCAAAACATCGTCATGTGCCATCGATTAGACGATATATTCCCACTCGATTCGTGCAGAATGGAACACATGTCGGCCAAAACATCCTTATGTTCCATCGATTAGACGATATATTCCCACTCGATTCGTGCAGAATGGAACACATCCCGGCCAAAACATCCTTATGTTCCATCGATTAGACGATATACTCCCACTCGATTCGTGCAGAATGGAACACATCTCGGCCAAAACATCCTTATGTTCCATCGATTAGACGATATATTCCCACTCGATTCGTGCAGGAAGGAACACATCTCGACCAAAACATCCTTATGTTCCATCGACTAGACGATATATTCTCACTCGATTCGTGCAGGAAGGAACACATCTCGACCAAAACATCCTTATGTTCCATCGACTAGACGATATATTCTCACTCGATTCGTGCAGGAAGGAACACATCTCGGCCAAAACATCCTTATGTCCCATCGATTAGACGATATACTCCCACTCGATTCGTGCAGAATGGAACACATCTCGGCCAAAACATCCTTATGTTCCATCGATTACACGATATATTCCCACTCGATTCGTGCAGGAAGGAACACATCTCGGCCAAAACATCCTTATGTTCCATCGATTAGACGATATATTCCCACTCGATTCGTGCAGGAAGGAACACATCTCGGCCAAAACATCCTTATGTTCCATCGATTAGACGATATATTCCCACTCGATTCGTGCAGAATGGAACACATCTCGGCCAAAACATCCTTATGTTCCATCGATTACACGATATATTCCCACTCGATTCGTGCAGGAAGGAAGACATCTCGGCCAAAACATCCTTATGTTCCATCGATTACACGATATATTCCCACTCGATTCGTACAGAATGCAACACATTTCGGGCAAAACATCGTCATGTTCCATCGATTAGTCGATATATTCCCACTCGATTCGTGCAGAATGCAACACATCTCGGCCAAAACATCCTTATGTTCCATCGATTACACGATATATTCCCACTCGATTCGTGCAGGAAGGAACACATCTCGGCCAAAACATCCTTATGTTCCATCGATTACACGATATATTCCCACTCGATTCGTGCAGGAAGGAACACATCTCGGCCAAAACATCCTTATGTTCCATCGATTACACGATATATTCCCACTCGATTCGTGCAGGAAGGAACACATCTCGGCCAAAACATCCTTATGTTCCATCGATTAGACGATATATTCCCACTCGATTCGTGCAGGAAGGAACACATCTCGGCCAAAACATCCTTATGTTCCATCGATTACACGATATATTCCCACTCGATTCGATTACACGATATATTCCCACTCAGGAAGGAACACATCTCGGCCAAAACATCCTTATGTTCCATCGATTACTCGACGATATATTCCCACTCGATTCGTGCAGAATGGAACACATCTCGGCCAAAACATCCTTAGACGATATGTTCCATCGATTAGACGATATATTCCCACTCGATTCGTGCAGAATGGAACACATCTCGGCCAAAACATCCTTATGTTCCATCGATTAGACGATATACTCCCACTCGATTCGTGCAGAATGGAACACATCTCGGCCAAAACATCCTTATGTTCCATCGATTAGACGATATATTCCCACTCGATTCGTGCAGAATGGAACACATCTCGGCCAAAACATCCTTATGTTCCATCGATTAGATGATATACTCCTATTCGATTCGTGGAGACTGCAACACTTCTAGCCTATGTAAAGAAGCCGTGTCCATGAATCACCTCTACAAGTAAAAAACTACAGTTGTGTACCAAACTAAAGGTGTTGCAAACATTCTGTTATCACGAAATTGAGCCATGAAAGATTCCACTTTAATACTTTGGGGGAGAGGTTGTAGTATTCATATATATGAGTTAGTTTTTGGTTGAAATATTGCATACAGTCTTTTAAACCACATATGTTAACATTGTAACCTGTGGGATTCAATTTGGTATGGTACAACCTCCAACGAACAGCAGCGGAAACGCACAATAGAAAAAGTTCCGACGGTGATCATTTTTGAATGATTTCTAAATATTTCATATCTGTGATTTTCAACGATTATCACCGTTAAATGATTTTGTAAATATTTCACCCCAGTGATTTGTTAACATAAACAAAAGAAACATCATTCTAATGAATGTCGTAATTTACAATCATTTACATCAGTGGTGGAATCATTTATGTATATTTATCCTATAACTGACCAGTGATAGCAATGTCGTAGTTTACAATCATTTACATCAGTGGTGGGATCATTTATGTATATTTATCCTATAACTGACCATTGATATCAGTGTCGTAGTTTACAATCATTTACATCAGTGGTGGGATCATTTATGTATATTTATCCTTTAACTGACCAGTGATAGCAATGTCGTAGTTTACAATCATTTACATCAGTGGTGGGATCATTTATGTATATTTATCCTATAACTGACCAGTGATAGCAATGTCGTAGTTTACAATCATTTACATCAGTGGTGGGATCATTTATGTATATTTATCCTATAACTGACCATTGATATCAGTGTCGTAGTTTACAATCATTTACATCAGTGGTGGGATCATTTATGTATATTTATCCTATAACTGACCAATGATATCAATGTCGTAGTTTACAATCATTTACATCAGTGGTGGGATCATTTATGTATATTTATTTTATAACTGACCAATGATATCAATGTCGTAGTTTACAATCATTTACATCAGTGGTGGGATCATTTATGTATATGTATCCTATAACTGACCAATGATATCAATGTCGTAGTTTACAATCATTTACATCAGTGGTGGGGTCATTTATGTATATTTATCCTATAACTGACCAATGATATCAATGTCGTAGTTTACAATCATTTACATCAGTGGTGGGGTCATTTATGTATATTTATCCTATAACTGACCAATGATATCAATGTCGTAGTTTACAATCATTTACATCAGTGGTGGGGTCATTTATGTATATTTATCCTATAACTGACCAATGATATCAATGTCGTAGTTTACAATCATTTACATCAGTGGTGGGGTCATTTATGTATATTTATCCTATAACTGACCAATGATATCAATGTCGTAGTTTACAATCATTTACATCAGTGGTGGGGTCATTTATGTATATTTATCCTATAACTGACCAATGATATCAATGTCGTAGTTTACAATCATTTACATCAGTGGTGGGGTCATTTATGTATATTTATCCTATAACTGACCAATGATATCAATGTCGTAGTTTACAATCATTTACATCAGTGGTGGGGTCATTTATGTATATTTATCCTATAACTGACCAATGATAGCAATGTCGTAGTTTACAATCATTTACATCAGTGGTGGGGTCATTTATGTATATTTATCCTATAACTGACCAATGATATCAATGTCGTAGTTTACAATCATTTACATCAGTGGTGGGGTCATTTATGTATATTTATCCTATAACTGACCAATGATAGCAATGTCGTAGTTTACAATCATTTACATCAGTGGTGGGATCATTTTTGTATATTTATCCTATAACTGACCAATGATATCAATGTCATAAACCCATGTATTAGTTTAGTGTATGACCGTGTAATAATGGTATTCACATTTAAAGGTAATAATGTGTCGAGGCAATTGTGCCAGAGGAATTCAATTATTGACGTCAGTTTTTCTATGTAGAAATTAGAAAACAAAATGGAGAAAAATATCTGCCCCACACATTGTGTCAAATTCCGTGTGCTATTCTTCGGCACATCAGAGAAATCTGTGAAAGAATGGAATAAAACATTTCTAAATTTCAGAAGAAACAAAACATATTTGCGAGTATATAGCTTAACTAATGATTCCCGTCATTATTTGTGCTTATATTAATTATCGCCTCCCCCCCCCCCCCCCACACCTTTAAAACCAGATCGACGCCCATGCTTATGTCAATAAATAAAATGTATCTTTCTGTGTTATTGTGTATATTGTGCAATTATATCAAGAATGTTGAACCCCGTACCAACAGAACAGAGCATAACCGAGGTTCATGTCAAAAAAGGCGACGTTGAAGTTAAAATCCGCTTGTAAAATTTATTTCCAATAAAAGTTTGTGAACCGAATTGTTTGTTGTTTTATGAAATGCAATAAGCAAATAGTTATGTTTGCACATGCAGCATGCTTCTTATACAGTTGACTGTCTGGCGTACTTTATCAGGGTAAAATGTACTCCACGTGACTAATACAGTTGACTGTCTGGCGTACTTGATCAGGGTAAAATGTACTCCACGTGACTAATACAGTTGACTGTCTGGCGTACTTGATCAGGGTAAAATGTACTCCACGTGACTAATACAGTTGACTGTCTGGCGTACTTGATCAGGGTAAAATGTACTCCACGTGACTAATACAGTTGACTGTCTGGCGTACTTGATCAGGGTAAAATGTACTCCACGTGACTAATACAGTTGACTGTCTGGCGTACTTGATCAGGGTAAAATGTACTCCACGTGACTAATACAGTTGACTGTCTGGCGTACTTGATCAAGGTAAAATGTACTCCACGTGACTAATACAGTTGACTGTCTGGCGTACTTGATCAGGGTAAAATGTACTCCACGTGACTAATACAGTTGACTGTCTGGCGTACTTGATCAGGGTAAAATGTACTCCACGTGACTAATACAGTTGACTGTCTGGCGTACTTGATCAGGATAAAATGTACTCCACGTGACTAATACAGTTGACTGTCTGGCGTACTTGATCAGGGTAAAATGTACTCCACGTGACTAATACAGTTGACTGTCTGGCGTACTTGATCAGGATAAAATGTACTCAAACGTGTCTAAGTCAAAACCTCCTATTGGACGGGAAATTTAGGTAGTGCTCTAAATAAATAAATATATATACGCGCATAAGCGCGCGGGCACGCACACACACAAATCAAAAGAAAAAGCAAGGGCAACGTTAACGCATTATGACTATTGGAAATTAATAGCGATTTAAAAGTGTTGTTTTGTTTAACGACACATTGTTTTGTTTAACTACACATTGATTTGTTTAACGACACATTGATTTGTTTAACAGCACATTGATTTGTTTAACGACACATTGATTTGTTTAACAGCACATTGATTTGTTTGATTTGTTTAACGACACATTAATTTTTTTAACAGCACATTGATTTGTCTAACGACACATTGTTTTGTTTAACGACACATTGTTTTGTTTAACAGCACATTGTTTTGTTTAACGACACATTGATGTGTTTAACAGCACATTGATTTGTTTAACGACACATTGATTTGTTTAACAGCACATTGATTTGTTTAACGACACATTGATTTGTTTAACAGCACATTGATTTGTTTAACGACACATTGATTTGTTTAACGACACATTGTTTTGTTTAACGACACATTGATTTGTTTAACAGCACATTGATTTGTTTAACAGCACATTGTTTTGTTTAACCACACATTGATTTGTTTAACAACACATTGTTTTGTTTAACAACACATTGATTTGTTTAACGACACATTGTTTTGTTTAACAGCACATTGATTTGTTTAACGACACATTGATTTGTTTAACAGCACATTGATTTGTTTAACGACACATTGATTTGTTTAACGACACATTTATTTATCAATCATCGGCTATTGGATTTTAAACATTTGGTAATTTTGAAGTAGTCTTAGAGAGGAAACCCGCTACATGTTTTCATTGGTAGCAAAGGATCTTTTATCTGCTCTATCCCATAGCGCATACCACGGTCTTTGATATACCAGTTGCGAGAAATAACCCAATGGGCCAAGTGACGGGGATCGATCCCAATCTGATTAAAATTAGCTCTACTGGATCTACCATTGAGTGAACTCCCATGTCCAGGTGACATTTCATCTATAAATAACAATTTGAATATGGACCAATTACACTTCGCCTTTTATAGCGTTATTCGGGAGCATACACATTCTAACAATATCGGGTGAGACTATTTATGCAATAGGCGAACTTGTTGGTCTATTTCAACATTGAAAAAAACAGGGGGAAAAGTGCAATAATAAACTCTGAATTGTACACTAGTATAAACAGATGTTATGGCTATACCATCACGATTTTTTGTTTCGTCTTCAAATTAATTTTATATAAAGTTTTATATTGCAATTAGTTTCCGGCATATTTCGTAATTCACCCGAATCATTTCGTATACCCTCGGCATAATCCCGAATGTTTTCAAATTATTTTCAAATCACTGGTATGATTTTGCAAGTAAAGTTTTGATTGGTCGAATGAAAGGTCAACTGGACATGAACGCCAACGGGCTGCTCTTAGATCCACATGTAATAGTGGAGCTAATTTTATTTAGATTGGATCGATCCTAGATCAACCGTGGTTCAAGCGAGCGATTTACCAGTGGGCTTCGTCTCGCCCATATGAATAACAGAAGCCGAAATATGAGAGGAAATCCCCAAAAAACAGAAAACTGCCCGTGTTCAAGTGCGCCCACTCTGGGTGAGATCCCGGGTGATATGTATCACAAGAACAGAAAACTGCCCGTGTTCAAGTGTGCCCACCCTGGGTGAGATCCCAGGTGATATGTATCACAAGAACAGAAAACTGCTCGTGTTCAAGTGCGCCCACCCTGGGTAAGATCCCAGGTGATATGTATCACAAGAACAGAAAACTGCCGGTGTTCAAGTGCGCCCACCCTGGGTGAGATCCCAGGTGATATGTATCACAAGAACAGAAAATGGCTGCCGCTACATTACCTTTTAGCATGTTCATCTCTTTTCTACTGACGATGATTAGACAGGGAAAACAGAAATATCTGTCTACAAAGGTGATGAGCCAAATACACTTTACTGCATCTGACGCCGCCTTGTTTCACTGAACTACATTCTTCTCTGGGAAACCTAAGCGAGGGGATTATCTAATTTAGCCTTGTCTGCTTTACACACAGACCGCTACATCGTAATATATTAGACAAGTGAATTTCTTGTTCTGTGGGTTTAGACAAGGCGTTACAATTATGCAAGGCCACAAGGTCATCAAAGGTCATATCTGCGGACACGTGGAAAATAATCCAGAGACGACAGCGCATGTGTTAAAAGTGGTTTTGAGAATGTAGTATAACTCAAATTCTGCGAAGGATAGCAGAAAAATAAGTATATAAAAATACCAAGTTGTAACAGACTGCTCCATGTAAGGGCTTGTGCTTACAGTTATATTTAGATAAGCGTAAAAATATTTTTAAAAAATTGTGATAAAAATAATAACCAAAATTACTTTTATTTATTTTTTGCACCAGCAGTCGTTTTTATAGTTTTATACATACCATGACGTGACTACAAATTACAAAACCAATGGAAACATTTACACCTTTATTGATATGGACTAACACCTAAAAATACGACTTAATTGTATAAGGGTAGAAGTATAGTTAAAACTGAATTAAGACCCCCTCCCAAAAAAAATAAAAATAATAATAAAAATAAAAAAAAAATAATAATAATAAACCCAACAAAACACACACACACAACAACCCCCGAAAAAACCCAACAAACAAATAAAAACAACAAAACACAGACACACAACAACCCCCGAAAAAAACCAACAAACAAATAAAAACGACAAACCAAAACGTCAAAATTTAACACACTTGAGGAATACTATGCAAAATATTTATGAATATAACACGGTATTCACGAAATACGAATGCGACTTTCTAAACAGGTGACGTGGACGAAATGCAATATTCACGAAATACGAGGTTTTATTACCCACATGTTAAAAAATATCTTGGTACATGTCAAAGTAATACGTCCCACTAGAATACCAAGTGGGAAGTAACACTTCGACGTCACACGATGACGTCATCGACTGGCGAACTACAACCTTACAGGAACGTCAACTAATTTAAACAGGTTGAGTGATATAAATTAAGATCGATTATGGGTAATAAAATATGGTATTAAACTCGCTACCATTTCGTATCATGTTTATATCCCTCGTGAAATAATTTCCATTGTCACTCGTTACAGTTCGTGACAATTACTGAATATTATTTCACTCGGTACATAAACATGATACGAAACAGAAGCTCGTTTAATATTCTATCAATCTTACTGTACGGATGACGTCAACCGAACGTGACATATGACGTCAACCAAACGTGACATTCACGACATACGAGGTTCTCTTACTGTCCGGATGACGTCAACCAAAAGTGACATATGACGTCAACCAAACGTGACATCCACGACATACGAGGTTCTCTTACTGTACGGATGACGTCAACCAAAAGTGACATATGACGTCAACCAAACGTGACATTCACGACATACGAGGTTCTCTTACTGTACGGATGACGTCAACCAAACGTGACATCCACGACATACGAGGTTCTCTTACTGTACGGATGACGTCAACCAAACGTGACATTCACGACATACGAGGTTCTCTTACTGTACGGATGACGTCAACCAAACGTGACATCCACGACATACGAGGTTCTCTTACTGTACGGATGACGTCAACCAAAAGTGACATATGACGTCAACCAAACGTGACATCCACGACATACGAGGTTCTCTTACTGTACGGATGACGTCAACCAAAAGTGACATATGACGTCAACCAAACGTGACATTCACGACATACGAGGTTCTCTTACTGTACGGATGACGTCAACCAAACGTGACATCTACGGCATACGAGGTTCTCTTACTGTACGGATGACGTCAACCAAACGTGACATCCACGACATACGAGGTTCTCTTACTGTACGGATGACGTCAACCAAAAGTGACATATGACGTCAACCAAAAGTGACATTCACGACATACGAGGTTCTCTTACTGTACGGATGACGTCAACCAAACGTGACATCCACGACATACGAGGTTCTCTTACTGTACGGATGACGTCAACCAAACGTGACATTCACGACATACGAGGTTCTCTTACTGTACGGATGACGTCAACCAAACGTGACATCCACGACATACGAGGTTCTCTTACTGTACGTATGACGTCAACCATAAGCACATTCTCGAGGTGAAATCATGTACGAAACGAAACGAAACTAACGTGCAACATCGGTTAACAGTTAGTTAGACCTAGATAGTATGATATAAAATGTTTATTAATGAAAAAAGTAGAATAAATAATTAAACATTAAAAAAAAAAGAAAAAAAAAAGAACACAAGTTCTCTGTAAAATTTAATTAAAATTAATTTAAGAAGACATGCGTACACATGTACTCAAATGGCGGAGATATTACAGGTTTTAAAATCATCCATTCAGAAACATCAAAGATCTCGTTACTGCCTTCAGAATGCCAGATTTCTCACACGGCTGCGTAATGGCGCAATTTGAACAGTTTAAGACTACTAACGTTAGCATCTAATGCCGGCCTAGTGAGATGGTCGTCAATAAATGTCGATGTAATTCCATCTCTTACTCAATCTATCTGCAAACGAACACTATTTATCAACACGCCACCATCACCCGCCTGGCCTAACGTTAGCCAGACTCGTTTGAAGAGTACAGTTTACTCCACGCATGTCAAACCAGTTCTCGTCTGTGTAAATACTAATAATTAAAGACCCAGCCTCGCCTCGCCATCCTGTAACATCGTGTATTAAAGCGAGACACGAGAACCACAGCAGTTTAATAAGTTCGTATAATTTTACCTTCAACAAATACCGTCAACTATCTTAACCCATTTCAGAATGCGACTTTCACCCTGGATCGCAGTGTAGTTTGAAGAACGTATACAGGTTGCATGGTACCATAAGTGTACGAGACAGGTGGGATGGGGATCGGTGGGGTGGGGGTGGGGACAGTACTGGAACAAATCCTAAAATTCGGGCAAAAATAATAGAAATATTCGGGGGAAATTTTACTAACCTCAAGTATTTCCATCCTTCTGCCTGCAAAATTAGTTGTAATCATGTAAACATGCGTAATGATTCTTTGTTTGCAGCCCTATTCAGATGTGTGGCAGCAATGATAAAATGAATAAATGTTATTCAGATTCGAACATTTTCGTTTAATTCGGGCAAAAATCTCCCTTTGTCTCGGTTCTTCGTATTTAAATCTGATGATTACCAATGCATCTGATCGTATTTGAAAAATAAAAAATGTACTTAAACAACTGTACCTATAAAAACGGGATACGAAGTGCAATTACGATAGGATAAGTGAAAGATATTACCAAAGAGCGAAAGATATTGTCAAAAATTAGGAAATATGTATATAATAAATAGACCATTTCATGGTGTTTCTCCGAATACGATTTTTATGTCAACTCGTGATGTGTGAAAACTATATTTTCACTCATTGCTTCGCAATTCGTGAAAATATGGTTTTCACACATCACTCGTTAACATAAAAATCGTATTCGAAAAAACCCATGAAATAGCCTCTATCTATTTATCCTATAACACTTCTAAAATAACATTCTAATTACTGTTTTAGTAAATCATAGTACTAAAGTCGCCGCCATCGATAATATGACGTCATCACGAGTAGTATAAGGGCCTGTACAGGGTCATGACCTACTTTCCGTGACCTTGACCTTGGTGTACTTGGCAGGTGTGAGTCATAATGGTGTGGTCTACTAGGGTGAACGCTCGCCCGTGTCCCTGACCGACTTAGGTTGGTACTGATGTCCTTGGACTGGCCCTGACCGATTTGTTTAGCATTGACCGACTTAGAAGGCAGTGACTGGTATACCTGGGCAGGTGTGCGACCTTGGTGTAAGTCATAGCCTTGACGTACTTGGTGTGTGACTCGTCGCCTAGCCTTGACAGGGATGGTGTAGGATCCCAAATTGCTACTAATGGGAAAGTGCAGCAGGTTTCCTCTCTAAAACTGTCAGAAGTATGTTTCACATCCAATAGCCGATGATTAATAAATCGAGATGCTCTAGTGGTGACGTTAACCTACCACTTCTAAGGACTGCCCGACGCGAGGTAGTGTATTTAATTTTAGCGCGCTGAATGATGAATGGTTATCACTGTTTACATCCGGCAAGTGATGGTATCTTGTGTTGTCAGTCTCTAAATAAAATACTCTACGGAACTTCTAGAAGTTAAGTTCTCAAAGTCTGGCAGAAAGACGAAATGATTGAAATAGGTGTAAAAAGGAATTCTCGTTCTACACTATCTGATAGCGCATTCACAAGATTATTATGAACTGACCTATTTCGTCGCTTCATCCCGCGAGCACACACACACCCACACATATATATGGTTTAAATGACAGGCTTTGCCAAGGTCTCGGTAGCTCAGTCGTTAGCGTAGTCGACTTGAGCGTGAAAAGTACGTCGTTCGTATCTAAAGTGGTAGAAATTTTTTTTCTATTATTATTTTTTAAATTAGTTTATTTATTTATATATTTGTTTTTATTTTATTTATTTATTTATTTATTTGTTTATTTATTTATTATGTTCAAGCAGAACCCAATACAAGCATCCTCTAATAACCCTGTGTGGACGGGACGTAGCTCAGTGTTCCCTTGATGTGCGGTAGGTCTGGGATCGATCCCCGTCGGTGGGCCCATTGGGCTATATCCAGCCAGTGCTCCACAACTGGACAACGACCGTGGTATGTGCTATCCTGCCTGTGGGAAGTGCAACTAAAAGATCCCTTGCTGCTAATCGGAAGAGTAGCCCATGTAGTAGCGACAGCGGGTTTTCTCTCAAAATCTGTGTGGTCCTTAACCATATGTCCATATAACCGTAAATAAAATGTGTTGAGTGCGTCGTTAAATAAAACATTTCTTTCTTTCCTCAATCAATATCTGTGTGGTCCTTAACCATATGTCCGTATAACCGTAAATAAAATGTGTTGAGTAAATAAAACATTTCCTTCCTCGTAAAATAAAGATTAATTGAATACAAATATTTATTTTTAGTATTTTGTTTTAGTCATAGGGAAAGAAAGACATATTTGTCTCGAAGAAAGGAATGTTTGTTAAGAAGAAAGGCATATGCGTTAAGGAGAAGAAAGGAATATTTGTTAAGGAGAAGAAAGGGATGTTTGTTAAGGGAAGAAAGGAATGTGTGTGTGTGTGTGTGTGTGTGTGTGTGTGTGTGTGTGTGTGTGTGTGTGTGAAACATCCCCAACCCACTGCTTTGAAGAAAGAACGACCTTGGCACACTTGGCAGGTGTCTGGCCTTGGTGTGAGTCATGGACCGCCCTTGGCATAATTGGCAGGTGTCTGGCCTTGGTATGAGTCATGCCCTGACCTACTTAGACTAGTTCCGTTGTGCCCTTGGACTGTCCCCCAGACTATTTTCCTTGGCCTACTTACGACTGGTCTTGACCTATGTAGGCTCGTATTTAGATATAAAAAGGGGTGTTTTGTTAGTAGCGTCATTCGCTTGCCGAAAGTTCTGTGAACGAGATCTATTTTTGCTTTGGAGTTTGAAGATATTCTGGTACGAAGAAAATGACATCGGGATATTCGAGCAGTGTTAGTAGCAGCAGCAGTAGCGACGAGGACGACGTCTTGGTCTGCAAATGTTCAGAAAGACATACAATCAAAAGAGTGACTACCAAACTAGATGAGGAGAAGAAGAGTATTCATTATACGGATCAAACGGATGCTACACGTGACATTGGGGTTGAAACTGAAGATGGCGAACTCGTGGATGAACCCACAGATCAGACGGATGCTGCTTGTGAAACAGATGCTGCCTGTGAGGAAGATTGCTATTCGAGACGTTACGTGTTCTGTCATCGTCCCGAAATGAGACATTTCTATGCCCGGATGCTGACGTATGCTCGGTGGCCCATACAATTACGTCAAAAACCAAAAGAACTTGCCAAGGCCGGTTTCTACTACACGGGAGACCACGATGCCATCACCTGTTACTGTTGCGGACTTCGCGTCTACCGATGGAAGAAGACAGACGACCCAGTGATGGAACATTACAGACTCTCTCCAAGATGTCCTTATGTTCAGACATTAAATGTTTTAGACACTTGTGTGCTATGTTTTCATGTTGTATGTTGTGAATAAAACCGTGAATAACAGGTTTTGCTTTCTTATTTATGTCCTGGGTCCATGAGTGTGTCTCTGGACGTGTCCCTATGGTAGTAACACTGGTAAAGGGTAATATTTTGGTAACGATTATTTTTGGGAGCTCGCACGATGAGATTTGTGCTTGGGAGGAGGGACACTGGTCATACGTATCACACACATTCAAACATTCCTGTACCATATCTTTATGCGTCATAAGGTATATAAGTAAAATAGTTTTGGAAAACTCGTCATTTGAGGTAGAACTTTCAGAGGAGCAACATGTCAGACCAGTACAAGTTATATGTACCCGACGTGGATAAGTGGACCCGTTTCTATAAACTGCAGGCAGAAGGTAAACTTCAACCTCATTTTCCAGTGCAACGTGGTGGGAAAAGTCAGATCATGTACAGTGTGGATCGATGTCTAGAACTCTACGACCCCACGTGGAAAAAAGAAAAAGAGGAACAGAACAAGTCCCCGACACCCAAAGTTGTCATGGTCTCCCCAACAAGTGGTAGGGCAAGCCAAGGCCGATCTGAAACGGAAACAACAACAACAACAACAAAGTGATACGAGTTGGAAAGCCCCGAAACTGCAGAAGCATTTCTAAATAAGCTATAAAAGGAACTATGTGGGTCAGATATCGTCATTTTATTTAGAGTCGTCATGCAGAGCACATGTTCAGAATGTGGTTTCACATTATCGAGGAGAGACGCCATGTTAAGACATTTTCAACAAAAACATGCTAAAGGTCTACCACCACCACCACCACAGCAGCAGCCACCACCACCACCACCACCACCACCACAGCAGCGGCCACCACCACCTCTACCACAGCAACAGCCACCACCACCACCACCACCACAGCAGCAGCCACCACCACCACCACCACCACCACCACCACCACCACCACAGCAGCAGCCACCACCACCACCACCACCACCACAGCAGCAGCCACCACCACCACCACCACCACCACCACAGCAGCAGCAGCATCCCCTAAGATTGCTACATCCCTTCACCATGATCGTGTCGGGACCCACGTCGTGTGGAAAGACATTTTTGGTATACAAATTGTTGAGAGATGGTAAAATCCAGCCGCCTCCCCAGCGCATCATCTGGCTCTACAAACGATGGCAACCCCTCTATGATATGATCAAAAAGGTTGCTCGAGTGAAATTTGTTCAAGGTATACCTGAGAATTTGGAAAAGGATCGTTATTTGGATCCCAGTCAGAAATCTCATCGTGTTGGACGACCTGATGTGTATGGCTAATAAAGACTCAAGGATCACCGACCTGTTCACAGAAGGAAGTCATCACAGAAACTTATCCGTCATCGCTATCAACCAGAACCTGTATCACAGCAAGGACCCGACACAGAGAAGAAACTGCCATTATCTAGCGCTGTTCAACAACCCCATCGACAAGCAGCAAGTTCTGACTTTGGCACGGCAGATGTATCCGGAAAACACTAGTCATTTCATGCATCAGTTTGAGGAAGCTACCCACAGGCCCTACGGACATCTCTTGGTGGACTTGAAACCGACCACACCCGAACATTGGCGTCTTCGGCCTAATGGTTTAGAGACGGGGCCGTGCGAATGGTATAAAAGCACGAGCGTAACGGCGAATGTCTCAGAAGACGTGCAACCACTGTCGAAGAAAGAGCTCTACCTGCAAATTATGCAAAGAGGCGCATTCAAAAGAAAACTACCAGGCATACCCGCCTACGAAAGTGACGACGAAGAAGAAGATGATGAGGTAGAACCCTATCTGAAAAAAGTGAAGAGGATGCAGTCTTGCGATACGTGTGGTCTGGTCTTTAAAGACGGAAGCGACTTGCAGCGACACGTGAAAACGTGCGAAAAGGGAAATGGAGAGCCGTCGCCCGACCTGGAAAACGAAGGCATTCGTCTCATGGTGGAACGTGAATTCGACATCAATCGTGACTATCTCCAAAGCAAGAGGAAACGCTACGAAGAAAAAAACATGTCCCAAGATGCCATTGAAAGAAACATGAAGACATTGCAATGGAAGTTATTTAAAGACACGTGCTCTCGCTTTCTGACATATACGCATTACTTTGACAAAGGTCCCAACACCAGGAAAATTTTACAGTTTGTGAATCCAGACAAAGATATGAGACCACAGATTCGTTCTAAATTAAATCAGTATCGTTCATGGATCGGCGAATATTTGGATGAACAAGACGACGACGATACCGACGATGAGGAGGACGACGATGATGAAGAGAAATGAACACTCATATTATTCGCATGTCGCCATTAAGGCCTCTCGATGTAACCCAATGTGTGTCCATTTCATGTGTAGTTGTCTCTAGAGAGACCAGTGATTGTAATTTAGAAATAAAAAAAATGAAAAACCAAACCATTGCGTTTGTTATTTGTGTTTTTTACTCTATGACTAGATTTGTGATTGGATATTTCTACCGCTACTTTATAGTAGCAAGAGCTGTGTGTACAAGACAGAACATACCACGACCTTTGATATACCAGATATAATACACTGGTTGGGTATAGCTTAATGGGCCACCGACGGGGATCGATCCTAGATCGACCACTGTATTTACCCATTTGGTAATTAAAAAGCCCTGTAAAAAGGTTTGTACTCTAGGGAAATACTTGTGTTTAAAATGCAGTTAAAAGATCATAGGTTAGGTTGGAGGGTTGAGTTGCAGTCACGCGTTCTTTCTTCAAAGCAGTGGGTTGGGGATGTTTCACACACACACACACACACATTCCTTTCTTCCCTTAACAAACATCCCTTTCTTCTCCTTAACAAATATTCCTTTCTTCTCCTTAACGCATATGCCTTTCTTCTTAACAAACATTCCTTTCTTCGAGACAAATATGTCTTTCTTTCCCTATGACTAAAACAAAATACTAAAAATAAATATTTGTATTCAATTAATCTTTATTTTACGAGGAAGGAAATGTTTTATTTACTCAACACATTTTATTTACGGTTATACGGACATATGGTTAAGGACCACACAGATATTGATTGAGGAAAGAAAGAAATGTTTTATTTAACGACGCACTCAACACATTTTATTTACGGTTATACGGACATATGGTTAAGGACCACACAGATTTTGAGAGAAAACCCGCTGTCGCCACTACATGGGCTACTCTTCCGATTAGCAGCAAGGGATCTTTTAGTTGCGCTTCCCACAGGCAGGATAGCACATACCACGGTCGTTGTCCAGTTGTGGAGCACTGGCTGGATATAGCCCAATGGGCCCACCGACGGGAATCGATCCCAAACCTACCGCACATCAAGGGAACACTGAGCTACGTCCCGTCCACACAGGGTTATTAGAGGATGCTTGTATTGGGTTCTGCTTGAACATAATAAATAAATAAACAAATAAATAAATAAAAACAAATAAAAACAAATAAATAAATAAATAAATAAACTAATTTAAAAAATAATAATTGAAAAAAAAATTCTACCACATGAGATACGAACGACGTACCTTTCACGCTCAAGTCGACTACGCTAACGACTGAGCTACCGAGACATTGGTAAAGCCTGTCATTTAAACCATATATATGTGTTGCGGAGACAACGGGAAGCACGTGTGCGCAATACCGAGACAATCCATGTGTAGGTAGTGTATAATGCGTAATGCGTGGTGCGTGAAGAACAGTTTATATAGAAATCAATTGAAGCGATTCCATACGTACGCAATGCGTGATGCACGTTGTAGCCTATAATACGCAGCACGTTAATCCCCTAATTCCTCGGTGGACGCATTATAGTCCAGAGAATATGTCCACAAAAATGACCGAATCGTGCACTTTTTGATAAAAGCATGAGACTTTGCACACTCATACTAGACATCATAGAGAACATTTTAAAAATTGAAGGAATTCTCAATATGTCCTGTAGTGGCCATGGCGGCCATGTTTCAAGATGGCCGCTGTGAATATTTCTTTAATATTATTATGACATGTATAAATTAGCGAAAAATACTATTTTGGTTCATTCTAATAAGCCATCAACACTGATACAACGAGGCTATAAAAACTGGTATTATAGGCACTTGTGACACTAGGGATAATGTTAGGTTCAAAACAATGAAACTATTACATGAATAATAACATTTAATACACTGCCCTTCAAGTGAATCATATATGAAAGTTATATATTTGGAAAAACAATTTAGATATCATTAGCCTAAAATTTGGGAATTTTTAAAACATCTTGCTTTATATATCTAGATACGTGCAGTGCATACTCCCCGAAACGTTTAATGTTTCATTACTAAAAAATAACTTTTATAAATAATGAATTGAACAAATCAATCCCGTCCAATCTTAGATCAGAAAATTGTGTGGTGCTTTTGTGCGGTACATATGCATACTCAAAGACATGACCAAGATACCTAGCTAATATACTCAAATACATGACCAAGATACCTAGCTAATATACTCAAAGACATGACCAAGATACCTAGCTAATATACGCAAAGACATAACCAAGATACCTAGCTCATATACTATTTTGGTTCGGAATATGTGAGCTAGATATGTGTTTTACCTAGGTAACTCAGTGATTAAGCACCAACGGTTTTGGAACAGTTTGCTCGTCTTCACTAGACAGTGGTGTGTTTTCAGCATTATCAGTTGACAACATGGCACTGAGAACATTGAAATTGAACAAACACACACAGCTTTCAACAAGTCTGGTAAATCCATTGTAGGCCTGCCAGGCCTTTATGCTATCAGCTTCAGAAGGAATACAGGTGATATAAACAATATGGATATTCCTACAGCTATGCGGTATCGGTTCTTAATCCTTAACAGGTTCCTGTGATTCCACATATTAAGCAGTAGTTTGAAATATACCCAGTAGATGCGGCTAGATACCTAGGCAGAACACTGTTTGTTGTTGCCGTTATGTTGAGTGGTCTACATACACTGTTTGTTGTTGCCGTTATGTTGAGTGGTCTACATACACTGTTTGTTGTTGCCGTTATGTTGAGTGGTCTACATACACTGTTTGTTGTTGCCGTTATGTTGAGTGGTCTACATACACTGTTTGTTGTTGCCGTTATGTTGAGTGGTCTACATACACTGTTTGTTGTTGCCGTTAGGTTGAGTGGTCTACATATCAAGATGCTGCTATTTAAAGTATCTTGGTGACCATTCTGGAAGAAAATGGCTGGATATTGATTGGTACTAGTGCTTGGTGAAATTATCTCTGGAGGAACTTCTTAAAAGCAGCTCACAGAAAGACTGCAGCTCATGCACATCAAATGTTTGCTTCTGCACTGCATAAACTGCACAATGGAACATACACATTGTCAAAAATGATCTGATGAAATGCATTTTGAAGAAAAACAGAGTTGTGGCAATTACTTTAATGTGTTAAAATCAGACACATTCATAAATGGTACTAGATTTATGCAGTTGTGATTGTACACACCCGAATCATGGGGATACTACGTGACAAGTTGATCTTTCAAAGAAGCCAATAGTTGATATTTTCAAAACGAAAGTTCACATGCACAAGAGCAGTTGTTAAAACATGACAGCAACTTGTTCGCATTACCTGCCAGGTATATGGGATGGACTTAGAACACTTCCTTTTTTTTATAAGAATCAATCATTTTATTCACCGCTATCTCTGACTATAGTAACATAAGACTCAGTGAAAAACATATCCCAGTTGCTTCATTTTACAATTTTGTGCGTGCCAATGTGACACCAGTAACTTGAAGTGGACGTTGATGGTGCAGCTGTCGCCAAACACATTTGTTGACCATACCTCATATCTGCTTAAAGTTTTCACCAAAACAACTGTCAATTGTTCGTCTTAAAGTTTTCACCAAAACAACTGTCAATTGTTCGTCTTAAAGTTTTCACCAAAACAACTGTCAATTGTTCGTCTTCAAAGACAAATTGGTGCAAAATATGGACCCGATAACTGAAATGAACTGTTAGTCATCCTCTACAGATTTCTCTAATAAAATTCATACTTTTTACTTGTCAATGAATAATTATTTTATTGTATTGTTTTATGCAGATGAAGGTATAATGTTCACATTTCAACAGAAAAATTAAATAATAAAAACATTTAGTGGGAAGCCACCATTAGTGACTCTAATAAACGTCGTTAAGAACTTATACAATTCTTTTACAGCTATGACCCTGAAATGACCCCTAATGTTCATCTGAGATCAATTTTCTAATGATGTTTTTAATTCTACAGGTTCATTTATGAAAACATACAATGCCAATAAAATATTATTTAGGGTTATTTTGTCCATGATTTTATACAGGGAAATTGCCATGGTGACCATTGCCAACATAGGTCATATTGAGAATGCCTCCAATCTTAAAAATAATCTCTATGATGTGCAGTATCTGTATGTGTGTGCCAAGTTTCCTGATTTTATCAAAAAGTGCACGATCCATTCACATATCCTCTGGACTATTACGCACCACGTACACATGGATTCGTAGCTTAACGTAATAACTAATATGTCTCTATTGAACGTGTTAGGCCATCGGTCTACAGGCTGGTAGGTACTGAGTTTGGATCCGAGTCGAGGATTTTGGGTTGGATATAACTCACCGCGTTGTTTAATCAGCGGGTATGGAATGGCGGGAAGAAAAGATGTACACGAAAACACAAAGACCGGGAAAAGACCAGGAAAAAACTGCAAGCTGGCATGAATGAAAAATTCCCCTAGGATTGACAAACAAACGAGAGTAAACGAGACTGCCTGAATCCGGGCTGTTCGTCGAATTATCAGTAAATCTCTTGCTTTTTTAAACGAGGACTGTGTGGCTAACTCATTTCCATGTTGTTGTTGTTTTAATAAACTCAGCCAATTCAGCCAATATGATGAGGGAGACGTGTACTAAAGCAAAGCGCCGCAAATAACAAGCAATACTACATGAAAGTCGACTGCATTAAAGGAGGATAACACCAGACATGAGGTGTTTTTGTTCCTCTGCCTCAACCAGCGCCTTTCGACTGGTGCGTTAAAGGCCACATGCAAAAAATAACATAAAACATTATTGATGTTTCGGTAGATGTCACAACAGCGGATATCCTCCTTAAATGTTGAAGTGTGCTTTTTTTTCTTTTTTGCCCCCCCCCCCCCACCCCCCACCCCTTCTCCTAAAAAAACCACACACAAAATTAATAATAATAATTTAAAAAAGCAATCAACCAATCGGTCAGTGAATCTATCTATCTATCTGTCTGTCTGTCTGTCTATCTATCTATCTATCTGTATGTGTCTGTCTGTCTGTCTATTTATCTATCTATCTGTCTGTCTGTCTATCTATCTATCTGTATGTCTGTCTGTCTGTCTGTCTGTCTGTCTGTCTGTCTATCTATCTATATGTCTGTCTGTCTGTCTGTCTGTCTGTCTATCTATATCCAACACACACATTTTAATATTTCCGAAAAGGGAGCCAAGGATAAAAATACCGTTTAGTAATAACCTTATAGTAGTTCATACCATTCTTACTGCTAGGGGTTATCAAATGCTATATATAACTAATAGTTCAATGAATGACCCACCCCAGTCTTCCATATGCTTCTCTCTGTTTTTGATAATACAGTAGTTAAGCGATCAGGTTAGAGGCTGTCCGGTACAGGGATCGTATCCTACCACCGGACCCAATCCACTGTGAGGGACAGCTCGTCTGGGAGTGGTGGAGGAAGCCACGTGATGTTTATGTGCACTGTGTTATTATGTGTACTGTTGGTGTAATAAATGACAAATATACCAGAACAATGAAACCTGTGTTAAGCAACCACCAAAGGGAGTTTTAAAGAATGACCTATTAAGACAAACGGCTGCTTAATTCAGGTATCCACTAAGTGTGACCATATCAGTGCATCGACGGTGTCGCCATCATCCTATATGTGTGTATACAGAAGCAGGTCTATAGTACTGAACGCGGCAGTCGGTTCTGTTTACGTCCACGAGTGCGTGTCAATAAACGATGTGATTCATTCAGTCGACTCGAGTGTACAAGCAGAAAACACATTCGTTTATTCCCCATAGAACCTAGCGGTCTTGCCGAACACGCAAAATGCATTAAGCTAACAGTAATAAAATATTTTTAACACTAACCTATATTCTAATAAAAAGGAAATGTGGATATTTACAATAAACGAAGTCTCTAAAACTAATTTAGCCCACCCACACGCGCTCGTACGTACACACGCACGCACGCACGCACGCACATAAACAAGTATAAAACAAAAACAAATATTAGGAATGCTGTTTTAGCAGCATGCATTGCAATGGTGACTGTGTGAGGATCTGCTGCGTCGACATTGATGTAAACATCGGCTGAATTAAAGGGAATTCCAAGGCAGAAATACTGGAAATCATTTTCCATGAATCTTCCGTCACGTGATTGGCAAATATGTGGTAGTTGGAAGGTGACTTAGCAGCTCGAGTAAGAACTGCAGCTGCTGCGTGTTCGCACTAGTGCCCAGACTCTCCCCATTTCCAGTGTGAGAGATGCTTCATGGTTGATAACACGCAGGTCTATGGGTCTGTCTGGTATCATCTTCACCCAGACTCTCCCCATTTCCAGTGTGAGAGATGCTTCATGGTTGATAACACGCAGGTCTATGGGTCTGTCTGATGTCATCTTCACCCACTCTCCCCATTTCCAGTGTGAGAGATGCTTCATGGTTGATAACACGCAGGTCTATGGGTCTGTCTGGTATCATCTTCACCCAGACTCTCCCCATTTCCAGTGTGAGAGATGCTTCATGGTTGATAACACGCAGGTCTATGGGTCTGTCTGATGTCATCTTCACCCACTCTCCCCATTTCCAGTGTGAGAGATGCTTCATGGTTGATAATACGCAGGTCTATGGGTCTGTCTGATGTCATCTTCACCCAGACTCTCCCCATTTCCAGCGTGAGAGATGCTTCATGGTTGATAACACGCAGGTCTATGGGTCTGTCTGATGTCATCTTCACCCAGACTCTCCCCATTTCCAGCGTGAGAGATGCTTCATGGTTGATAATACGCAGGTCTATGGGTCTGTCTGATGTCATCTTCACCCAGACTCTCCCCATTTCCAGCGTGAGAGATGCTTCATGGTTGATAACACGCAGGTCTATGGGTCTGTCTGATGTCATCTTCACCCAGACTCTCCCCATTTCCAGCGTGAGAGATGCTTCATGGTTGATAACACGCAGGTCTATGGATCTGCCTGATGTCACCGTCACCCAGAATCTATTGAACACCAGATCAACTGTGCATACATTCTTTGCTAAGTTAATATATGATGTTCAAAAAGTCCTAACTAAATTCACAAAATTGCAAAGTCTTCATTGTTTTTATGTCCATCCATTTATTTCCAATTTGTTCATGGCAATGTCAGTTACCCACATCATTTGTCTATCTCTCTTCGTAGTTGAGGTTACCAGGGCACGAGAAAAATCAATGGATGAACTTCTCCAGTATGACGTTGCAATATGCTACATCTTTGGCGCTGCAGGCCACATGACAAGAGCTGTTCTCTTGTGCAGAAGCTGTCCCTACATAAGCATGACCCACACGCTGCACTCATAGAAAGAAAGAAAGAAGTGTTTTATTTAACGACGCACTCAACACATTTTATTTACGGTTATATGGCGTCAGACATATGGTTCAGGACCACACAGATTTTGAGAGGAAACCCGCTGTCGCCACTACATGGGCTACTCTTCCGATTGGCAGCAAGGGATCTTTTATTTGCGCTTCCCACAGGCAGGATAGCACAAACCATGGCCTTTGTTGAACCAGTTATGGATCACTGGTCGGTGCAAGTGGTTTACACCTACCCATTGAGCCTTGCGGAGCACTCACTCAGGGTTTGGAGTCGGTATCTGGATTAAAAATCCCATGCCTCGACTGGGATCCGAACCCAGTACCTACCAGCCTGTAGACCGATGGCCTGCCACGACGCCACCGAGGCCGATGCTGCACTCATAGTTCCATCAGGTATATATCTATTTATACTTAAACAGTCCGGGTGTAATAATCTACCATATACACCGTAACAGGATCTGATTACGCGAGCAAAGTCAGAACTAAAAATAATAATGCTGCCCTTCCTTAAGGACTTACTTAGAATATGTGACTGTGAGGCATTGCTTGTGGATGGAAGGTTGTTCAGACACCCGCCTTTAGTGTGACGGTACAACTGACTTCTGACAATTAGCTCGAGGTGTTCTTCACTGGTAGCTTTCAAAGCGTCTAGGTGCGTCTATATGTGTGACCTAGACGTTTTGATAGCTGCTTATAAAGGTGTGTGTCTGATACAGTTTCCACTGACCAGCTACGCCTCAAGGACACACATGCTGAGGGCGCACTTAGCTACCAATCAGCTACTACACTCTACAGTCCAAAAACACTTCGGGTCATGGAGGACAAGTTAGCTCGCAGATGATTTGCAACAGAGTGACACTGCAAAAAGTATGCAAATGAAAGGTGCTGTTGTCAAAAAGACGTGAATACTGTTGTAAACACCTCATTACAGTTGGAAGAACCTATTATAGACGCACGCATCATTGGAGATTGAAACTTGTTATGTTAGACACACACGAGCTCTAGGGTCTGTATATGGAAGACAGAGGAGGAGGGTGGGATGTAGTCACCAGTCTTCCACCTTCACACCATGGAACAGCAAAACTGCACCTGCCAGTTCTAAACGTGATAACTTTGTGACTGAACTATTTCTAGGATAGTGACCAGAAAGAATTTCTTTGGACGAACCCATCATGTTTTCACATAGTGTACACAACTGGGCGAGAAGTGTTTGTGTTCCAGAGTCTGTCATGGTTTCTGGTCTCTTAATTGTGTCACTAACGTTCGTTAATTCGATCACAACCAAAAAACCGCGCTCGCATCTTCATTGTTAATGACGCGTCCTAGACATTGTGTACACAATCTACAAACACTCGAATGACCTTAATCTCGTTCAAGCGAATCACAGATCAAACTCATCCCTAGCCGCTAACGCGTCAGATAAGACTTGATTACAATCTAACACAGTTTACAAGATTCGTACGCAGACGTCATCAGGTAAATGAAATTGAGAGATCCGTCAACATAATCTGTTTCATGTGCAGTGCCATCAACGTAAGTAAGTAGCAGCTAATTCAAGGTATGATCACGTGACAGCATGTTCAATGTGTTTCACGAAATGTGTTATGTTGTTGATGTTACAAATACAATGTGTTATGGTACTGATGTCATCAATACAATGGTGATGTAGATGTCATTAATATACTCTCCTCTCTCCCCCTCCGTTTCTCTACACATACCTACATACATACATACACACACATACATACATACATACTCCCCATTCCTACTCTCTCTCTCTCTCTCTCTCTCTCTCTCTCTCTCTCTCTCTCTCTCTCTCTCTCTCTCTCTCTCTCTCTCTCTCTCTCTCTCTCTCTCATAATATCCGTCGTTTCGTTTCCTCTACTCATTATACTTAATAGTAAAATATGATAAATAACCAAACGATCATACATCATATAAGCAACCTTTCGTATGTCAGTCACAAAACTTTGAATAGCCTAGTTGGCGGGGATGGGGTCTATGTGAAAGTTTGTATTTAATCTAAAACCTCGCAAGTAAAACATACCGAGTTTTATTGCATAGCCTCATATTGCATATTTAATATCTGCTGTTAATGCTCACCCAGTGATACCCTGGTGCTGTTATCTAACGTCACGCCGTCGCAAATTGCGTCATAAAAGTGTGATGAGTATCCCATTTTATTTTCAAAATATTAAAAACATGATGATAAACCAGAATAAGCACTTTGGTGTCGGTTGTTACTGGTAACAATATCTCGCTTCGAATGGTTTTGTTAAAATATTTTTGGTTAGTAAATTTATGATAAGGCGAGCAAGACGGATATTTGGACTGTTACGATACACACCTCATAGCATCATAGCTATATACCATTACTATTACCTTATTATTCGTGTCTGAGAGCCGCATAGTATTACTATTACCTTACATTAATGCCCCAGAGCCGCGTACAATTACTATTACTCATACGATTAGGTTTGATCACATTTTGACCAGCTCTCGGTTCAAACAGTTATCAATAGTTACAGAGAATTGATTTAAAAACGTTACAGTATTTACTTTTGCACTAACATGAACCGGATATGCCGTCCGCCCGTCAGATTGCAGTATGAAACGATGCGTCCAATTACCGGCGATATCTGTCGGTTAGCCATAACTCTAGCCAATAGACGGCGATATCTGTCGGTTAGCCATAACTCTAGCCAATAGCCGCAGTGCCAGCACAGCACGTCCAAGTGTGGCGCGTTGAAAAACAAACATTAAGCTGAGGCGTTAAATGAAGCACACTGATGACACGACAATCGAGGCCGCCAATCGAAGTCGACTGACCGCTGGAACGACAGGCATAACAATCGAGGTTGTGTGTTATGTAATGCTAAATGTAGTGATGATATTGATAACCGAGACAGACACTTGAATAACGCCAACGAACAATACGCCGTGAATGGTGGTAATCAACACTGCCAATACAATAAAGCGAAATGCAGATCTGCACGAACGATTGAGGCTGACAGCCAAACCAGAACTAAATCGAGTTACGTTAAAGAGACAGCCCTGAGTCGTCTGTCGTTGTCGAGATGTTTCCATCCAATACATCCTTTTCATCCCGACTAAACGTTTATAGTAAATACAGTTTCCGGTTTAAGACATTAGCTCCTCTATAGTGCGTGACTTTCTGATTGTCCTAAGGTTTTTTGTAGGTCAAACATTATTTTATTTCCAGACAGTGCATATATACTCTTCAAAAAAAAGTAGGGGTACCTGAAATATCAATGTTAATATCAACTATTAGACCGAACATACGTTTTGACCACAGACATCCTAGTAAAGAACGTTCAGGTCTGTTTATCAACACACCGAAACACATTCCATAGTTTGCACGTGCATCACGCAGTTGCTCCGTACACGTGCGTGGGGTATCATTCTTGATTTTGTCAATTTTTAGGAAGGTTGATTAATCACTGTGGAACATTATTTCTGTCAATCTTTTTCATTCTGTTGATCATACAGTTGTTATTTAGGGTATCCACGAGTACTCGAGTACTCGGGCACGGGTCGAGTCTAGCAAGATTCGAGTCCGTTCACAGGACTCGAGTACTCGTACAAGGTGGAATACAATGATCAGCTATAATACAATGGACAATGTAGGACAATAATTTCAGCAGTAGATAATCAACTATATAAGTTACACAATGAGTATACGATCATGGTCAGGTCAGATCATAGGGCTTTACGTGCACATTCAGAGCAAGCTCTTGTAGCGCACGCCTGTCCTGGGCACAAGAGCCGACCTCGGCAGGCTCTTCTGTCCAGGACTACGATCATGCGCTAGTTTCTCTTTTTAAACTGGCCGTCCGTTACAACACTGAACATATCAATCAGTTTCTAAATGCAATACAATAGCATTATTTGGCATTCATGTTCAGGACCGGCCTCGGTGGCTTCGTGGTTAGGCCATCGGTCTACAGGCTGGTAGGTACTGGGTGTGGATCCCAGTCGAGGCATGGGATTTTTAATCCAGATACCGACTCCAAACCCTGAGTGAGTGCTCCGCAAGGCTCAATGGGTAGGTGTAAACCACTTGTACTGACCAGTGATCCATAACTGGTTCAACAAAGGCCATGGTTTGTGCTATCCTGCCTGTGGGAAGTGCAAATAAAAGATCCCTTGCTGCTAATCGGAAAGAGTAGCCCATGTAGTGGCGACAGCGGGTTCCTCTCAAAATTTGTGTGGTCCTTAACCATATGTCTGACGCCATATAACCGTAAATACCATGTGTTGAGTGCGTCGTTAAATAAAACATTTCTTTCTTTCCATGTTCAGCGCTGGAATTAAGATGCATAATGCTATTTTACTTTGTTCCTTAAGCTCATCATCATCTAGTGTAAGTGTCGGGTACTCGGGTCCGGGTCGAGTTTGACCCTCGAGTACTCGAGTCCAATATTTTGGACTCGTGGAGGCCCTATTGTTATTGTTTTGTTTTTAGTTATTTTTATTGTTTGAATTTGCGATTTACTGATAAAAAACGTCAACTTTCAAATTTCACTTCTGAACCCAATCGTTCTTCAAGATCTTTGGTGGTCATAAAACCTACTGTAATGCTGAACTACCTGTTGTATTATTTGCCCAATTAATTCACTATTATCATATAACCATTCCTCACAGCTAATATATATTACAATTTTGGCAATTGTAAATTCTTATTAGAGTTCCCCTACTTTTTTTTGAAGAATAGATACATGGTTTTGTGCGTACGAAATTATTGCAAGACAAAATCCAGTTTTAGTCTAAATTAGGAAAACGCAATTTAAAAGAAGGCTTTAACCTGTCACATAGTATACAAACTGTCAAAGATCAGCAGTATCTGTGTTCAGTACAAATTACATTCACTGTCACAGATCAATATTACTCGTGTTCAGTATATACTATATAAACTCTCACATAGTATACAAACTGTCAAAGATCAGCAGTATCTGTGTTTAGTACAAATTACATTCACTGTCACAGATCAATATTACCCGTGTTCAGTATATACTATATAAACTCTCACATAGTATACAAACTGTCAAAGATCAGCAGTATCTGTGTTCAGTACAAATTACATTCACTGTCACAGATCAATATTACCCGTGTTCAGTATATACTATATAAACTCACATAGTATACAAACTGTCATTCATCAGTATTATGTGTGTTCAGTATGTAGTTTGTATGTATTAATTGTCGGCTATTGGACGTCAAACATATGGTTATTTTGACACAGTCATAGAGAGGAAACCCGTTACATTTGTACATTAGCAGCATGGGATATTTTATATGTACCATCCCACAGACAGCATAGCACATACCACGGCCTTTGGTATACCAGTCGTGATGCACCGACGGAGATGGATCCTAGATCGACCGCGCATCAGGCGTGCGCTTTACCACTGGGCTACGTCCCGCCCCGTGTTCTGTATATATTATATAAACTATCACAGGGCAGTATTATCCATGTTCAGTACACATATTAACTGTCATGTGATATATAAACTATCACAGAGCAGTATTATCCATGTTCAGTACACATATTAACTGTCATGTGATATATAAACTATCACAGAGCAGTATTATCCATGCACATATTAACTGTCATGTGATATATAAACTATCACAGAGCAGTATTATCCATGTTCAGTACACATATTAACTGTCATGTGATACATAAACTATCACAGAGCAGTATTATTCATGTTCAGTACACATATTAACTGTCATGTGATATATAAACTGTCACACATGATATAAACCGTCACAGATCGGAATTACACGTGTTCAGTACATATTATATAAACTGTCACATATTATATAAACTGTCACATATTATGTAAACTGACATATGTTATAGAACCTGTTATATATTATATAATCTGTCACATAACAGTATTACCTGTGTTCAGTACATATCATATAAACTGTTATGTTTTATATAAACTGTCACATATTATATAAAATGTTATATATTATATAAACTGTCACAGATCAGTATTACCCGTGTTCAGTACATATTATATGAACTGTCATAGGTGAGTATTAACCGTGTTAGGCACATGTTATATAAACTGTGACAGATCAATATTGTTTGTGTTCAGTACATATATAAACTGTCACACACACACACACATAAAACACACACACACACACACACACACACAGAGAGAGAGAGAGAGAGAGAGAGAGAGAGAGAGAGAGAGAGAGAGAGAGAGAGAGAGAGAGAGAGAGAGAGAGAAGCACAGGCTTATTTTTTTTAGATATGTCGGTATCATCAGTATCATATATACTAAAAGGCATCAAAAGACAATGATAATAAGTTTTTACTGCCGTGTAGGAAACGTTATAACACGGAAAGGGAAATGTCCGAAGGTATGGACACGAGCAGTAGTCCATGAAAAGGGCGCACCTGCCATATGCAAATGAACCACATCTCTAAAGGGGGTCCAAAGCGAAGTTCACACAGTCAGTAGCGAGTGTGTCCAACCTTGAGCATTGATACAGGCCTGGCACCGTCGTCTCATTGAGGCCACTAAACGCTGGGGAAAGTTCCTGGGAATGCCATTCCAGATCTGAGGAAGGATCAGCTGGAGTTCCTGTAGTGTTGTTGGAGGATGTGGAACACGTCACTCCATTTCATCCCAGACATGTTCGATTGGTGACAAATCCGGGGACATGGCAGGCCAGGGAGCACATCAACATTGTTCTGATTCAGATACTGCTACACAACTCTAGCAATGTGTGGTCTGGCGTTGTCGTGTTGTAATGTCATCCTGGGGCCGTTCTGTTGCAAAAACGGTAACACAGTTGTTTGCAAAATGTCATCTCCGTACCTGCAATTCCACCCCATATCACAACGCCACCACCTCCAAAACGATCCCCCTTCAAGAACACATGGCGTGACGTAACGTTCACCTTGACGTCTGTAGACACGTGCCCTGCCATCAGATCTGTGGAGAAGGAAACGGGATTCATCAGTGAAGAGGACACGTCTCCAATCACGTGCTGTCCATAGCAGGTATTGTCTGCACCACTGGAGACGTCGACGTCGATGTTCTGGCGTCAGGATTGGCCTTCTGGCTGGGCATCTTGCACGGATGTCGTAGATGCGTAGACGTCGTCGGACTGTCCTCCCTGATACACATCTGTTGCCAGGGATGGTACGGGCTGTGGGGGTTGCTGGCTGGAACCTGTTTCGCAGATGAGTAGTTCGGATCCATATGCCTTGGCGAGGGGTTGTCACGGGTGGTTGGCCTCTACGGGGACGGTCCCTGACCTGGTTGTTTTATTGATATCGTTGCCATAAGTGTCATATGGTGTTTCTGTGGACCTTGAATTGACGTGCGACGTCACGCTGCGAGGTCCCAGATTCAAGCATCCCTATGACTCGCCATCTGTCATTTTCACTGAGGCGTGACATGACACAATTCCATCAAACAGTTCACTAATGTTGTTTTTCTGCCTTCTGGACTTCTGAAAGCTGCACAGAGTGGCAATGATTTGCGACTGAATGTCTGGCCTTTTATGGTGAACACTGGAGAGGATTTCTCCCGAATATTCCATGTTTCTTGCACAAAGCATGCAGTCGCTGCAACAACTGCTCGGTTGCATTTCTTCGAGCTGTTTCATGCACATTTTCTCTGGTTTACATCCATAAATGCATTCACAAATTTATTACTCCAAACAATCCATGTCACAATAACTTTTGACTTTTAGTATATATTAGGAACAAACATGTATTATGCGAACTTCCGGCACCAATCTCTTTATCCTATAATCTCAAGCGTAATGCAGCATGCCTTTTAAACGGTATATGGAATTATAATTTCAATTGACAATTATCCCATATTCAAATGACGTATGGATATGTGACGTGGTTTTTAAATTGTCAAATTTGCATTACCTCATTTTGGATATCCTTACTTAAAAATAAACTAGTGTATGACAGTACATACTTTTGTTGCATTGGATACGCTACCTATTGTATGATAGATAAATAAATATGTAAAGTAAATATATGATATATGTTATACCGTTTATATTCTTTGCTGCTACACAAGGTGCAATGGAGAATGCAATGTATGACAGACGCCACATATTATGGTAGCAATAATTAGCATCCTACAAATCGGTGAAATGCTACGTAGCACCTGCATTTCTACGAGGAATATCACAGAGAATGCACGGTGGCACTCTGTTCGTGGGTGTACTGCAGCGATGACTTGGTGAGCCGCGTACATGAGAGGTAATGGGAGGAATTAGCGCTGTCACCAGTGGGAATTGTTCCTTGATGCCCGCTAGTCAATGACGAATTGCGCGATACTCGTGCTTCGGTAACCGGTTTAGTGGTATTAAACCGGCCCGACCGGTGGCGGCGACCCTCTCTGGTGCTGTGTCATCCCGCGTCCATCGATCTGTTCACATACACTGATCATGCTGGAACCTACTGGAGTGTACTGGAACCTACTGGAGTGTACCGGACAGCGATCTGCCCACGCACACGAGAAGAAAAATGGAATCATGACGAGACTGGCGGCACACAGTGGCCCAGTGGTTAAGCCAACAGAGTGTATGTAGGTATGCACCGGGTTTCGACCTCCCAATACACATCCACCCAGAACGAAATCTCGCTGTTCATCGGGTAAGTGTGATGTCACTAAATCAACTTGGAAGTCTCTCTGACTGACCACTAATTCCTGCTGCAGACAGACAACACAATGAACTGTGCCGTGTTTCCACAATGAAATACAATAAAGTTGAAACGAATAAAACGAAATGGACGCGCTATCACCCTAGTGATACGGAGCGGGATTTACCTCAGCCGGTTGGTTGCTCGCTTGAGGTGCTTGGTCGCAGGATCGAACCACCTCGGTGCATACATTCAACTGATTGGATTTTTTCTCGTTCCAACAAGTGTACAATAACTGATCAAAGGCCGTGGTATGTGCGTTCCTGTCTGTAGAAAAGTACATATAAAAGATCCCTTGCTGCATTAGAAAAACATGTAGCGGGTTTCCTCTAATGACTACGAGTTTGAAATACCAAATGTTTGTCATCCAGTGGCCAATGATTAATTAATCAATGTGCTCTAGTGGTGTCGTTAAACAAAACAAACAAAATACTCTAGTGATAAGTGATTTTTCCGCATCCACACGGCCAAACATTTGGGGAAACATGTTTAACTACACCCACATATATTAAACAAATTGTTATATGGTGGCAAGCATAATTTGATAAGCTTTATTTAGGGGATGACGACACTCTTACTGGTATAGAGTAAACGCCACACACGCCATTCTTACTTATTAGAGTAAACACCACACGGGCCACTCTTACTCATTAGAGTAAATGCCACACACGCCACTTACCGATTAGAGAAAAGCCACACACGCCATTCTTACTGGTTAGAGTAAGCGCCACACAGGCACTTACAGATTAGAGGGGACTCCAAACGGGCCAATCTTACCGATTAGAGAAAACGCCACACACGCCATTCTTACTGATTAAACGTCACACGGGCCGTTCTTACTGATTAGAGTAAACGCCATACAGGCCACTCTTACCGATTATATTGGACGTCACACAGGCCACTTTTACCGATGAGAGTAAACGCCACATATGCCACTCTTACTGATTTGAGTAAACGTCACACACGCCATTCTTACTGATTGGAGTAAACGCCACACAGGCCACTCTTACTGATTGGAGTAAACGCCATACAGGCCACTCTTATTGATTAGTGTAAGCACCACACGGGCCACTCTTATTGATTAGTGTAAGCACCACACGGGCCACTCTTATTGATTTGAGTAAACGCCACACGGGCCACTCTTATTGATTTGAGTAAACGCCACACGGACCACTCTTATTGATTAGTGTAAGCACCGCAAGGGCCACTCTTATTGATTTGAGTAAACGCCTCACGGGCCACTCTTATTGATTAGTGTAAGCACCACATGGGCCACTCTTATTGATTAGTGTAAGCACCACACGGGCCACTCTTATTGATTTGAGTAAACGCCACACGGGCCACTCTTATTGATTTGAGTAAACGCTACACGGGCCACTCTTATTGATTTGAGTAAACGCTACACGGGCCACTCTTATTGATTTGAGTAAACGCCACACACGGGCCACTCTTATTTATTAGTGTAAGCACCACACGGGCCACTCTTATTGATTTGAGGAAACGCCACACGGGCCACTCTTATTGATTAGAGTAAGCGCCACACGGGCCACTCCTATTGATTTGAGTAAACTCCACACGGGCCACTCGTATTGATCAGTGTAAGCACCACACGGGCCACTCTTATTGATTAGAGTAAACGCCAGACGGGCCACTCTTATTGATTAGAGTAAACGCCACACGGGCCACTCTTATTGATTTGAGTAAATGCTACATGAGCCATTCTTACTGATTTTAGTAAACGCTACATGAGCCACTCATTGATTTGAGTAAACGCTACATGAGCCACTCTTATTGATTAGAGTAAACGCTACATGAACCACTCTTATTGATTTGAGTAAACGCCACATGGGCTACTCTTACCTATTATAGTAAACGCCACATGGGCAGCTCTTACCGATTAGAGTAAACGCCGCATGGGCAACTCTTACCGATTACAGTAAACGCCATACAGGCCATTCTTATCGGTTGGAGTAAACGCCACACAGGCCACTCTTACCGATTAGAGTAACCACATGGGCCACTTTTACAGATTATAGTAGACATTTAATTTCATATACACCTTGCAGGATAATATATACCACATATTATTGATATCCCATTAAGCTACAGGAACGCATTCAAAAGTTATAATATGTTCCAAATCCTCTAGCATGCAGGACCACAGCACTATTTGTCGTGTCGTTACTTGCTACAGCAGTACTTGCTGTAACAGCTTAAAGGTAGGGTCAACCCAAACAAGAGCCTTATGTGTTGGAAAGATGCATACCCGGACCACCAACACATACTGACACTTTAGCAAATGAAAAACGCATAATTTTAGAGTTAATAAAAAAACATGATTATTCCTGCTAACTGGGGGCAGCCATTTTGTTTCGTTCTTGTGACGTCCGGTGGTATAGGTCTCATTACACAGATGTCATCTGCCATTGAAACCCATGTTAAACTGCCCAACTTCAAGCGAAGATTGCCCATAGAACGGGTTCTCGTTGGCACTAACAACATACACCATTGCAAACATACATTATATAAGCATTTATTTTCACTCCAAAATTGAGAACATTTCCGTCTCAGTTTTTTGCTATATGACCGCATCTGGCTGTAGTACCGGTCCGAATAGGTGGTTCATTAACCGATTCACTCCGGCTGTCACTTGCGCTATATACCCATGTCCCAAAAGGTCGATGCACAGTATTACAAAATAACATGGGCAAAATACAGCCAGAAGGCTTACCATTAAACATACATATTGTTTTAATTCTTCACCATTTGCTAGAAGTAAATATGTGACCCATAACATGTGTCCCAATTAGGAACTATAGTGGACCGTCATCAATGAACTGTCACCCGGAAGTGATCTGTGTAGTGAGACCATAGCTTGGGGCGAAGTGACGTCAGCTCCTGACTATCTCCTGTATGTTCAGTGTAAACAAAAGCAGTAATTTTCGACAAGGCGCTTCTCTTTGATCAACCTGACTTGTAAAACAGCATAAATGACATAATAATATAATAAACTATTTAACTAAATATATTTTAAGTTGCATTAACGGAACAAAATAGGGTTATAGTATTTTTCTCTGTTAAATAATCCAAAGGAAAAATATACACTATTAGGCCTATTGATATGCTACGTTGGAGCAAAAACGACAACCCACGATACCCACGTGATAATTTTCTTTTCTTTGGGACTACGTAATTGGTCAGTTCTGTGGTTTTAGATGGAACAGTCTACTTAATCAATAGTTTTACAGAACTATTTACAGTAATAAACCATGTCCATTACCATTTTAGGGGCGACAGGTAATATTCCACAATACCGGTATGTATTTTTGTGTCTAGACAGCGTCAATTAATTGGCTCAATCAAATACACACCTGACAATCGGGAATCACAGGTAGAAGCAACTAACGGAATAGACCAATTAACTAAGAAAACACTCCGTGTATCATTTTAGTACGTAGGTTAATGCATGGACAAAACATTTCGACTTGTGTAGCCACTTTGACAATGGTCTTTCATTTTGTATTCAAAAATAAGATATATATAGTGCTGAATATACTTATTGCTGGCTTACTGGGATGTGTATTATTACAGAACATTGCAATGTATGACTATTTATCATCCCGCAAAAAACAGGTAGATTGTGTTTCTCTAGTTCTAAGGCTCATTCCTGACGTTACGCGTCAAGTATTACGTAACCACCAGCTCGCCAGAGGGCGTACTCAGTGAGATGGTACAAAATGGCTGCGCCCGTTATATATAATAGCCGTCACATTTAACCGTTTTATTAATTAACTATACGATTATACTTGTTGATATTAAGCAATAATGTGCATTATATATCGTTGAATATGCATACCAGGCCAAATGCCTTAATTGTCCTTTCCTGCATACTGTCACGGATTTAAGGACCTTAGTTCTCTAAAAATGGATAATAAATAAAAATTACATTAATTGTTGGAAACCAAATCTAGCTATCGCATCACCTTAACTGAACTATGGTGGAGTGAAATCCATGTCAAATTATGGACCATTGCCATAATTCATTTATTTTTACAAAATGTCATTAAAAAATGGAGTATGGTGGTTATGAAGATGGTTCAATAAAGTACACTTAGGAACAAATCAAATTATATTTGTTCAGGTAATACTTTGTTGGACCATTAAATAGGTCAGTGGTCTGTGACAATATGCCTTTAATATAGTCCAGTTCCAGCTGGAGAAAACTTCAAATACGGGCAAAAATGATACACATATTCGGGCAAAATGTGCTAACCTGAGACCTTTTTAGCATGTATTTCCATCATTCTACTCTCAAAAGTAGTTGTAAACCCGGGTAAAAATGTGTAGTGCTTTATTTGCAACCATATATAGCTGTTTGGTAGTAATGCTAATATGAATAAATGTTGTTATCCAGATTCGGGCATTTTCATTTATTTCGGGCAATAAACTAGCCTCCCCCCATACCCCCCACCCCCCGCTACAAAAATTGCAGCCCGTGCGCCTATGGTGATAAATCCTTCTAGTTAAGAACGAAACACAGTGATATTTAAGCTATTCTAATACTGCACCTATTAAGAGTATCTGTAAAACATTTTATTGAGTTTGTATTGAAAAAATCTATTCTTACGATATTCAATGAAAATGTTTGTAGTAAGTAAAAGTATGACGTAAAATGTTTTTTTTTCTCTTGAAATGACATCACGTACTTAGGAGCCAACCAATTGGCAAATTTATCATTACTGTAGTCTATATTTTCAACATGATCTATTGTAATACAGATTACATAAAATAAATAAATAAAAACTCAAAGAATCGTTTTCTGTTAATTTGTTGCAAGACATATGAATATGATTGGACTTTACATTTGTAAAGCAGTGTTTCAACCTCATATTGAATTACTTTGAGGAATTTGCCCAGTTTAATTTTGGACAAAAACCATGTTGATGGGATAAGTCGACAAGTTTGTAATGTTTGCCAACATATTTTCACTTAATTTGTGGGTTTTTTTTTTTTTTTAATAAAAATCTAAAATAGTATTCATTTACGAAAGGGTAAGTATTATTTTCATAAATTTATCAAAATTGTGCAATATGTTAAAGTAGTTAATGTTGTTTAAACTTGCGTTTAAAAATCGATGGTCATTTCTAACCCTGACCCTAACCCTAACCTTGTCTTCATCAATTTTATTGTCCCATAAAGTATGTTCTAAACAAAACTGGTCTACTTCAGATTGCGATACAATTATTTCTGATGAACCGGCTTGTGCCATTTTGGGAACACAAACTAGAAGAGCAGACGACAAGGCACATGATCAAATTGACAGCTGCCACGTCCGTAGGGAGGTGCCAAACAGTGTGTGTGTGTGGGGGGGGGGGGGGGGGTACACACATACATATACATGTATATAAATACATGCATAAACATATAAAAAACATGCCTGTCGCCACACTTTCTACGACATAGTTGCGATCGATCAGTGACCGGTCTTACTTGGGGTGGGTTGGTGTTCATTGCTGCTAATGAAGTTTTAAACATTACAATAGCACGAGGCAATAACAAAATAATAATAATAACATCATTTTCATCTGAAGTTAGTAATTTTTTATATTATTTATATCGACGTTTAAATAAAATGGAAGACGCGGAATTAATATACTATCGAAAACACCACACATGAGTCTAACTGACAGCACATCGCATGCGTTCTCGGATTTTCGTCATCGTGGTAAATCCTTGTTGTTCATGACAGCGTATATCTATCGTCCGATTTATCACGAGAATGAACGAATGACAAAAAGAAGCTTATATGACCCTTGTATTAGAATGTATTTTTCACACAATATATTGACATAGAAATTATTTTCAGTTTTATTATCCGCATAGTTCAAGATATACAGGGAAATATAACCAGTAGGACACACGTGCGTCATAATGATTTCACGTGCACAATGAAAGACGTACTTTTGAGAAACGACGTCATAACATAAAGTGGGTTTCCAGTCTCACCTCTATGTAATTGCTTATCAAAAACACGTCATTTCTGTTAATGACGTCATTTCTGTTAATGACGTCATTTCATCGTCTCCTTCTAGTTACGTTTGAAATATTTTGACATGGTACCTTGTTATTCACAAACATAATAGTAGGTATGACAAAGTTTGACGTCACTTTGCGCTGCATATCTGCCACCAGCTTAAGTTACTCACATTTCAACACAAATATTACAGCTTCCCAATGAAGTACAGTGATATTAAATAGATGTACATACACAGCGTTTTATCGTCTTTCCAACAGATATAATTATTTAATTTGTAATTCGGTTAAAACTACACCAATGACGATTTTCAAGAGAGCTCTGTCAATGACGTCGCGTAACAAGTATGACGTCGCGGCCATTTTTACAGCTGATAGGGTCACATGATAATTTTGTCTTAACGCGGCGTCTGACGTCAATGGCTTCTTTTAGAAGTATTTTGAGGGATTTAAGACGTGGCTCATTACAGAGAAAGGTCGATTTTGTCACTGATAAGGAAATGTGATATTTTAAATGTACTTTGAAAAACACTGAACTTCAAATGGATTTTGAATATATTTCTATACTTTGGCACATCGAGTTCACATATTCAGTTGTTCAATTGAACCTATTTCTATGTTTTCTTTGAAGTTTCAAGTCATTTCACCCTAGCGCATTTGAGCGCAAGGCGTCCTAACTGGGGTTGTCTCAGCAGTCATAGCGGCAGCCATTTTATCAATCCCATAATGCATCGCTTCAAGGTGGCACTGCCTAGTATGTTACATGTGTTTTAGTTTTTTAAAATAAATATTTGGGCCTAAGTTGCTGATATTGCGTTTTGTTATAACTGACCATGTGTCAAATATCGGACCACACATTATTTGGGTTGTTTCTTGCATGGAAATGGTCTTCCTTTTTTAAAACCTGCAATCTCGCCTCACATTAATTGGCATAACTTCATAGAAACACACTTACAGTTTTTATAAAGAATTGTGTGTAACAGTAACACAATTTTAATAGTTAAATAAAAAACAGAAGAAGATATTTGAGCTAATATTCCGATCAGCACACAGTACCCTCCCCCACATGCTATATTGTTCTTTTTTAATGTATTTTCCAGGGAAACATGACCCCACCCCCACCCCAACATACACATAAAAACCTTTCCTAGCCAGTCTAGATCTTCACACAATTTCCTGCACAGGCGTCTGTTTTACAAAATATGTTTAATGCTTCAAATTAATTTTATATCTACATTAAATTGTATTATAAACATGCTAAATTGCAAATTTTGCTGTAACAACAGCAAAAATAATTTATCCTAAAAACATTGACCTAGTAACTGTAACATTAGTATTTGTATAAACATGTTTATGTTGGTCTTGCATGTCGATTTTTCAAGATAGGTAGTGCCTAGATGTCCAACATGTTAGAATGAAGACATTGTTGTACACATGATTGTAAGCATAACTGGCAGGCAAATCAAAATAAATAAACATAAATAAAACAAAAATAAACAAATAGCCCAATCCACCACCCCACCCCAAAATAAAATACAAAATACCCCCCCCCCCTCCCCTCGGCAAACACACACACGCCCACCCCACCCACCCCCAAAAAAGAACAAAAACAAACATTTATTAATTAAATAATTAATTTTTAAAAAATCAGCCTTTTATGTTTTGCCAATATATTTTTATTTTTACTCAGCTTAAATCAAGACCTCCCCCACCAAACCACCACCCCCAAAAAAGAAGACACATCACCCCCCCCCCCCCCAAACAACAACATTTATTTTTCTTAGAAATATTTTCACCATCATTAATCACATTTGTATTATTATCATTTAAAAAAAAAAAATCAGCCTTTTATATATTTTTTTCCAAATGTATTTTTTGTTACTCAGCTTAAATCAAGAACTCCCCCACCAAAAAACCCACCACCACCACCACCACCACCACCACCACCCCCAAAAGGCCCGTCACCCCCTCCCCCCACCACCAACTTTAGTTTTCTTCAAAATATTTTCACTATCATTAAACAGACTGTTTTACCCTATTGTATGACAATGGACTAGTCACTGTCACTAGCTTTCGTCACGTGCTCATTCGAACGCCCATGTGCCCTGTCTTTATTCTTTATGTAACATTGTTTCACTATTTATGCATAATAGAAGTTGGAAATGAATGGGGTATCATTGCATTGTCCTGATAGGCTAAATAAATATATTAAGTTGTGAAAACAACAACGTCGCTTTGTATTGCTTATTTTCCGAGTTTACGTTTATAACGACGTTAAGGTTCATGATAACATTTTAACATTATAATGGTATATGTTACCATTTTCCAGTGGCTTCAAAAACGCTATTACATATTCCAGAATAATATTTGGCGTGTTTCAGTTCCATTTTAAAGTGAAATATACACATGGTGATTAGTAGTTGAGTTTAACCGGCAAGTTTAAAAAAGCGAGTCAAAATTTGGCAGACATATTATGGATTGCTTATAATCCTCTCAAACAGGACTCGTTGGCATCTTCCGAAATTGAACATTAAATGTCCACCGAAATCGACCATTTACGTGGAAGTGAGACGGGGCTGGGAGTTGTGGGAAGAGCGTGGCCTGATCTGGAAGACTCGCTCCTACATCACAAACACATGCCTCGACCGTATATCATCCACAATTTCCACTTGTCTTTAGAAACATATCAAACTGACGGAATATAGTATGTGTTCTACAAGAACTGTGTAAAGGGTAAACACGTGTGTTAATAAACGAGACAAATAGTTTAATCCGCGCCTCGTTAACTTGTGGATCAATGAATTGTAGCTTTGGCAACATTTCAACTATTCTAAATCTTCCCGACCTAGTTGATCCACGGCTACTTGCGTCAGACTACAATATTATGTCTGGAAAATAAACAACATGGACGTTATTAGCAACGCCTGTGAAGCGAGGCCACGAATTATTTTGTTGTCAAAGCGAGAGAACATACCACGGCCTTACGTGAACTAGTGGTGGATTAGGGCAACCACAGACATCGCCACTTTGTTCTGATTAAACGAGTTTGGGATTAGGAGGAAAAACGGTTGCAATAATAATAGTATCACTGTTACCGGCCGGAGCCGTTTGAAAATGGCACCGTGCCGTTTCATAATGGAGATTGATTGAAACAGAGTTCGACAATTCTGAAACCTCTTATTCATCTCATTATTCAATAACGAACTGTCACTGTAACATGTTTACACAATCAAGGTATCATATTGGTTTAAAACAGTCGAAAGGACGTTAAACGAAGATTGTTCAAATAATATCAAAATACAAATGCTGAGAGTGTTTTCATCTCATACAACTGGTTTGAGATCAGCGGTGCCACAGTCAAGTTATTTGTATTTACGCATTGTAAACATCTTTGTTAAAACTTCCTAACATTAAAAACAGATTCATTTGCGCATATTAGAGATATATTAGAGCTATCTCAGAGGCATATTTATAGAGACACATTGCACACATGAAAGATTCAGTAGAGATATATGCGAGGCGGAACATCCGCTAGATCTGAATAGATATATGAAATAACAATCTAGTTTAGTTACCAGAAACATATCCTGTTGGTATGCATGAAAAAAATTATTATACGAGTCGAACCAATTAAAGAAAAAGTCATATTTTAATCAAAATGAAATTCACGTTAACGACTTATTTTCTTTTAAAACCAGTAAAAGTCAGCTGGTCATAATAGGTGAACTGGAGTAATACAAATATACTTATAACATACATGTTATATTAAAATACATAATTATATCTAAATAATATACATGCAATATTAATATATATATATATAATTATATCTAAATAATTATATATATATGAATAGAAAATCCTTTTGTGTTGCTGGCACCTCTCCTCTAAAGTAGCAAGGGAGCTTGAGATAATATATTTTTAAAAAGAAAAAGTCAGAAGCCTCCTTTAAAGGTCATGTATCCCTCTTTAATTCAAAGTTTCGCTTGTTCAGGCATGTTTTCATGCAGTATGGTTTGGCTTTTTTAAAGCTTAGTTTTAAAATTTACCTGATGAAGCCTGAAAAGGCGAACATTTGAATTAAAGAAGGATATATGACTTTTAAAGGAGGCTTCTGTTCTAACTTTTTCTTTTTAATATATATATATATATATATATATATATATATATATATAATTATACGTTATATTAATGTATATAATTATATCTAAATAATTAACTTATTTTGTGGATGGTGTCTTCTTTGTCCTGTTTTTGTATTTTGGGTTACTTTTAATATTAGTACGGGTTAGTTCGATAAAAACAGTTACCCTTATGTTGAGGATATTACTGTTTGATATTTTATTAGTTAATAATATAAATTTTGATAAAGTTTAATTAACAATTAACATTAACATAACACATATAGAAGCACATACACACACAAAATCAAAACAAAATCCCCAAGCAACGAAGACACAATGTAGGAAAGAAATTAAGACAGAACACTAGAAAGCAAGCAAGAAAGGGCAAGTTAGAAAGAGAAAAAAAAGAAGAAACGAAAACGAAAACGAAAGAAGGCAAGAAAGCAAGCAAGCAAGCAAACGAATAAGAAACTATGCAAGAAAACCGCCCCCCCACCCCCAAAAAAACCAAACCCCCCCCGCATAATGCGAGTAAGCAAACAAAAAAACAAAAAAAACGCTAAAAAGAAAATAAGCTCTAAACCCCCCACCTCCCAAAATAACGCAACCAAGAAAGAAATCAAACGAACAGGCGAAAAGGAACGTTAGATTGCAAGCAAACAACAAACGAATAAACAAATCTTCCTACCTGGACGTCCTCGAAGTTGGTGAAGAGGGATCCCTGTGACGGCATGGTGGACGTCCTCTTGTCAGCAGTCGAGTAATCCAGGCCCCTGGAGGGTGAAGAGTACGGCGAGTTATACACGATACACGACGGCAACAGATTCTTAGACATGGTTAACAAGCAATACCAATAACACAGCGCGACACAGAAGCCTGGTATCTCTCACAATGTCACCAGCGCTAACAAGACGAGCACATAATTAAACACCGCACACAATCGAACCGAGAAAGACAACCAAAAGAGGGTGGACCCACTCCCGAGACTTAGGATCAAGTAGATAGGTCAACAGTGGGGGCGCGGGGATGATGTTGCTAGCATAACACACACCAATTGATAGGATTAAGTCCAAAAGTGAAGCAGCACCATACCCCTTCATTGCGGATATGTCAAATCCGTTCTGACGTTATCAGAAAATCCGTTTATTCCGTGTTTCTGCATTGAAGACGTGGTTTTGTTGACGGTTCCAAATGCCACAATGAAAACGAAAAGTCTTCCTATCAAATCGGATTGGGTAGTAATAAGAAATTAGCTGTTCCAAATAAAGTCGAGGAAAGTGGCAGAACTTTGTCGTAAAACAGTATCACTTGTAGCGCCGAGGCTTGCGTTGAAATTGGCTCTCTTTAAACCATGATGGTCGGCAAGAAAACCGGCCTGCCAAAACAGATCGCAAATACTGAATGAGCCGACGCGACTGGAACTGTGGCCAAGTTCCTATTAAACATATCTTTGATTTGCTTTCAAAGAGATTTCCTCTGTCTACGTGTATAAAATAACTACACAAATTGCATCTCGTGGACGTCTGTTGTCAGTTCTGTTGTTTAAGACCAAGAATTAACACAGCTTACTTTTCAAAGAAGGCGTGTAGGTTCCAGCTGATCAATATCCAATATGTAATACATATTTGTCTGGATACAGAAACGAGCATCTACAAATCATCGACGGAAGACTGCCACATACAGTGCACTGACTGAATAGGTCTCATTGACATATTTGAAAACTGTTTTCTTTAAAGAACCAAGTGACTACTTCAAACTATAAATTTAAAACTGTTTGCACTCACTGATAGATGCGCTGTGAACAGTTTACCAAAACCAAACAATGAGCAGTAAACACACACACCCTGTATGCGTATGGGAATATATTATATGTAATTGCGACACTCAAACACAGGTGTTGGTTAATTGAAATCCGTTTAGCAAAGCTGGGTTACTAAAGTGGTGCTTTGGGCATGGATAACGCACACATATTGTGTACTTTATTACCACTGCTGTGAGTCAAATGCTGCACCATTTTACGTCTGGAATGCTTTACTTGTCGTAGCGATGTCACTGGATAACGAAACCCAGCAAGAAATATTATTAAAGCGTCAAAAACCATGGCGACTATCCGAGGCGGACATAAGGTAATTCCAAACTTAATACATCGACTTGTAGATCGATCACAACATTGATTCAGATACTTGTATTTTCATTTTGAAATTAAAGAAAATCCTTTTCGTTGTCCACGAGCCGCCATTGCTCTTCAGAACATGTCCACATCTGGATTCCTTTAAGCGATATCAGAATTTACAGACGCAATTCCAGTAACGAGTTATATTAAAATGATGGAAGAGTGTCACAGAAACCATTCGTTATTCACCAAATTCGCTTGTGACAAGGTGCTCTTTTAATAATATCCTGCAACGTGTCTCAAATTTAGTTTTTGTTGGCTAACTTGATAGATCTTGCGTGATGAAAAGAATAACAGAAAAAATTACTGAAAACGTTTTCAAAATTAGCTGAGATAGGAGTGCTGAGTATAATAGTTTGGCTTCGCCTGGTTTAAATCTTGATTGTGAGCATTGTTTTAAGAACTGTCCGGATATTGCCTCCACGAGACTGCGTGTCTCTGAATAAAGCCGGTTTCCATCCAGCCGGACACTTCGGAATAACGTGGCCATCAATACACCCCCATTAACTGTACTCCGTCTGAAGCCGTAAACTGCTTGGAATACAAGTTAACAATCACTACAGACACAACTAAGAGTAATTAAATGAGTTGAACGCTCGACTCATATGAAAAGTGACGCTGATGTACCCATCACAACAAACGTAAGTACACTGAGTCCTGTGAGAGTCCATCTAACTCTAATTACCCCCGCAACATTGTTTCGACCTGTCCTGATGCACGCGAATAAGAACTAGCTCCATTAGCATAACCAGACAGACATCAGTTGGAATAAGTTCCCTTGTTTAAATGGGATCACGGTCCCGATTTTCGGCACGTTACAGTAGATTTGCAAAATCCGTAAGACTAACGTGAAACATTAATTGAATATGTGTGTTGTTGCGCATCCAGCAGGCACCGGCAATACCAGTATTGACAAATGTAACGCTCAACTTCGTGCTTTCGTTCTGGCTCATGAAGCATCTGTAATACATTAATTTTATCCAGTAGATTTGCTTGAGAAGAAACGAGCGATGAATTGTTCGGGAATAAGATACGAGAACATAAGGAGGTTAGACATTCTGGAGTGATGTACTTTACGCCATTGTGTGGTAGGCGTGCACTGTGCTGATCACTGGAGTGATGTATTTTACGCCATTGTGTGGTAGGCGTGCACTGTGCTGATCACTGGAGTGATGTATTTTACGTCATTGTGTGGCAAGCGTGCACTGTGCTGATCGCACTGCGAACTGTGGGATATGTAGCGGTCGTATCATGATTTGATGAATGTTTACACTTTATTTCTATCATGGTGTTAGTCTGGTCGCTTTCACACAGATTTATTAACACGACAGATTCATATATAGTATTATAAGTCAAAGGAAAAAACTGAATGACACCAATGATATGTTACACTGAGCCACACAATCATTGTGTGTTTATCCCTTGAGATATTAACTCAAATAGTTACAGTTATACCAGACACTTGCAACCACATACGCCATCTTATACAACAGCTGGTTATAACTATTATTATTATTATTCCGTCACTGACGAGCCAAAACGTAATAACAACCTTATAATTTGTATTATAAATGTAGACGTGGTATGATATGCTGCTAAGTGCTATAGCACTGTACGTGATAGCAATGTATTGATCAGTGGTAGAACACTGTACGTGATAGCAATGTGTCGATCAGTGGTAGATCACTATGTGATAGCAATGTGTGGATCAGTGGTAGATCACCATGTGATAGCAATGTGTTGATCAGAAGTAGATCACTATGTGATAGCAATGTGTTGATCAGAGGTAGAACACTGTCCGTGATGGCAATGTGTTGATCAGTGGTAGATCACTATGTGATAGCAATGTGTTGATCAGTGGTAAATCACTATGTGATAACAATGTGTTGATTAGAGGTAGAACACTGTCCGTGATGGCAATGTGTTGATCAGGGGTCGAACACTGTATGACATAGCAATGTGTTGATCAGTGGTAGTTCACTATGTGATAGCAATGTATTGATCAGTGGTAGATCACCATGTGATAGCAATGTGTTGACCAGTGGTAAATTACTATGTGATAGCAATGTATTGATCAGTGGTAGAACACTGTCCGTGATGGCAATGTGTTGATCTGTAGTATAACACAGTATGTGATAGCAATGTGTTGAACAGTAGTAGAACATTGGACGTGATATCAATGTGTTGATGAGTGGTATAACATTGTACGCCATAGCAATGTGTTGATCAGTAGTAGAGCACTATGTGATATCAATGTGTTGATCAGTGGTAGATCACTATGTGATAGCAATGTGTTGATCAGTGGTAGAACACTGTATGACATAGCAATGTGTTGATCAGTGGTAGAGCACTATGTGATATCAATGTGTTGATCAGTGGTAGATCACTATGTGATATCAATGTGTTGATCAGTGGTAGATCACTATGTGATAGCAATGTGTTGATCAGTGGTAGAACACTGTACGTGATAGCAATGTGTTGATCAGTGGTAGAACACTGTACGTGATCGCAATGTGTTGATCAGTGGTGTAACATTGTACGCCATAGCAATGTGTTGATTAGTAGTAGAGCACTATTTGATAGCAATGTGTTGATCAGTGGTAGAACACTGTACGTGATAGCAATGTGTTGATCAGTGGTAGAACACTGTACGCCATAGCAAGGTGTTGATCAGTGGTATAACACTGTATGCCATAACAATGTGTTGATCAGTGGTAGAACACTGTACGCCATAGCAATGTGTTGATCAGTGGTATAACACTGTACGCCATACCAATGTGTTGATCAGTGGTATAACAGTGTACCCCATACATGTTTCAAGCACAAGGATACTTGACACATTGGTACTAGATGAAATAAAATTACACATTTTATTTACCCAGATGAAACTATTATTGTTTACAACCAACACACTCACATTTATAACCAATCTCAGGACTTGTGGTGTTCACTTCTCTATCAAAAGTTGGGTGCACCTCAAACTTTGACCCAGCCGGAAGTTATTTTGTTATTTGGTTTAGTACTACCAACATTGTACGTAATAGCAATGTGTTGATCAGTAGTATTACAGTGTATGTGACAGCAATGTCTTGATCAGTAGTATAACACTGTAGTGATACCAATGTGTTGATCAGTAGTATAACACTGTAAGTGATAGCAATGTGTTGATCAGTAGTAGAACACTGTATGTGATGGAAATGTGTTGATCAGTGGTAGAACATTGTACGTGATAGCAATGTGTTGATATGTGTAGTAGAACACTATGTAATAGAAATGTGTTGATCAGTGGTAGAACACTATGTGACAGCAATGTGTTATCATTGGTAGAAAACCATGTGATAGCAATGTGTTGTTGAGTGTTAGAACACTCTACGTGATAGCAATGTGTTGATCGGTTGTAGAGCACTGTGTGATAGCAATATGCTGATCAGTTGTAGAACATTGTACGTGATAGCAATGTGTCGATCAGTAGTATAACACTGTATGTGATAGCAATATGCTGATCAGTAGTTGAACATTGTACATGATAGCAATGTGTTGATCAGTCACATAACACTGTACGTAATAACAATGCGTTGATCAGTAGTATAACACTGTATGTGATAGCAATGTGTTGATCAGTAGTATAACACCGTATGTGATACCAATGTGCTGATCAGTAGTAGAACACTGTACGTCATAGCAATGTATTACGCAGTAGTAGAACATTGTACATGATTGCAATTTGTGACGAAGTACTTGTTGATCAGTGGTAGAACACTAAGTGATAGCAATATGCTGATCAGTAGTAGAACATTGTACGTGATAACAATGTGTTGATCAGTAGTATAACACTGTATGTGATAGCAATGTGTTGATCAGTAGTAGAACATTGTACGTGACAGCAATGTGTTGATCCGTAGTATAACACTGTATGTGATAGCAATGTGTTGATCTGTAGTATAACACTGTATGTGATAGCAATTTGTTGATCAGAGGTAGAACAATGTACGTCATAACAATGTGTTGATCAGTATTATAACACTGTACGCAATAACAATATGTTGATCAGTAGTATAACACTGTACGCAATAACAGTGTGTTGATCAGTAGTATAACACTGTATGTGATAGCAGTTTGTTGATCAGTGGTAGAACACTGTATGTGATAGCAATGTGTTGATCAGCATTATAACACTGTACGTGATGGAAATGTGTTGATCAGTGGTAGAACATTGTACGTGATAGCAATGTGTTGATATGTGTAGTAGAACACTATGTAATAGAAATGTGTTGATCAGTGGTAGAACACTATGTGACAGCAATGTGTTATCATTGGTAGAAAACCATGTGATAGCAATGTGTTGTTGAGTGTTAGAACACTCTACGAGATAGCAATGTGTTGATCGGTTGTAGAGCACTGTGTGATAGCAATATGCTGATCAGTTGTAGAACATTGTACGTGATAGCAATGTGTCGATCAGTAGTATAACACTGTATGTGATAGCAATATGCTGATCAGTAGTTGAACATTGTACGTGATAGCAATGTGTTGATCAGTCACATAACACTGTACGTAATAACAATGCGTTGATCAGTAGTATAACACTGTATGTGATAGCAATGTGTTGATCAGTAGTATAACACCGTATGTGATACCAATGTGCTGATCAGTAGTAGAACACTGTACGTCATAGCAATGTATTACGCAGTAGTAGACCATTGTACATGATTGCAATTTGTGACGAAGTATTTGTTGATCAGTGGTAGAACACTAAGTGATAGCAATATGCTGATCAGTAGTAGAACATTGTACGTGATAACAATGTGTTGATCAGTAGTATAACACTGTATGTGATAGCAATGTGTTGATCAGTAGTAGAACATTGTACGTGACAGCAATGTGTTGATCCGTAGTATAACACTGTATGTGATAGCAATGTGTTGATCTGTAGTATAACACTGTATGTGATAGCAATTTGTTGATCAGAGGTAGAACAATGTACGTCATAACAATGTGTTGATCAGTATTATAACACTGTACGCAATAACAATATGTTGATCAGTAGTATAACACTGTACGCAATAACAGTGTGTTGATCAGTAGTATAACACTGTATGTGATAGCAGTTTGTTGATCAGTGGTAGAACACTGTATGTGATAGCAATGTGTTGATCAGCATTATAACACTGTACGTAATAGCAATGTGTTGATCAGTAGTATAACACTGTATGTGATAGCAATGGGCTGATCAGTAGTAGAACACTGTACGTGATAGGAATGTGTTGATCATTGTTTGTAGAACGTTTACGTGATAGCAGTGTGTTGATCAGTGGTAGAACACTGCACGTGATACCAATGTGTTGATCACTAGTATAACACTGTACGTGATAGCAACGTGCTGATCAGTAGTAGTACAGTGTATGTGACAGCAATGTGTTTATCAGTAGTATAACACTGTACGTGATAGCAATGTGTTGATCAGTAGTAGAACACTGTATGTGATAACAATGTGTTGATCAGTGGTAGAACAATGTAGGTGATAGCAATGTGTTGATCTGTGTAGTAGAGCACTATGTGATAGAAATGTGTTGGTCAATGGTAGAACACTATGTGACAGCAATGTGTTGATCAATGGTAGAAAACCATGTGATAGCAATGTGTAGCAATGTTGAGTGGTAGAACATTGTACGTGATAGCAATGGGTTGATCATTGGTTGTAGAACGCTGTACGTAATAACAGTGTGTTGATCAGTGGTAGAACACTGTACGTGATAGCAATGTGTTGATCAGTATTATAACACTGTACGTAATAGCAATGTGTTGATCAGTAGTATAACACTGTATGTGTTAGCAATCTTTTGATCAGTGGTAGAACACTGTACGTGATAGAAATGTGTTGTTTAGTACTATAACACTGTACGTAATAGCAATGAGTTTATCAGTAGTATAACACTGTATGTGATAGCAATGTGCTGATCAGTAGTACAACACTGTGTGTGATAGCAATGTGCTGATCACTAGTAGAACACTGTATGTGTTAGCAATGTGTTGATCAGTAGTAGAACACTGTACGTGATAGCAATGTGTTGATCCGTAGTATAACACTGTATGTGATAGCCATTTGTTGCTCTGTAGTAGAACATTGTACGTGATAGCAATATGTTTATCAGTGGTATAACACTGTACATGATAACAATGTGTTGATCAGTATTATAACACTGTAGGTAATAGCAATTTGTTGATCAGTGGTAGAACACTGTACGTGATAGCAATGTGTTCATCAGTATTATAACGCTGTACGCAATAACAATGTGTTGATGAGTAGTATAACACTGTATGTGATAGCAATGTGTTGATCAGTAGTATAGCACTGTATGTGATATCAATGTGCTGATCAGTAGTAGAACACTACGTCATAGCAACGTATTACGCAGTAGTAGAACATTGTACATGATAGCAATTTGTGACGAAGTACTTGTTGATCAGTGGTAGAACACTACGTGATAGCAATGTGTTGATCAGTAGTAGAACATGGTACGTGATAGCAATGTATTGATCAGTAGTATAACACTGTATGTGATATCAATGTGCTGATCAGTAGCAGAACACTACGTCATAGCAACGTATTACGCAGTAGTAGAACATTGTACATGATAGCAATTTGTGACGAAGTACTTGTGGATCTGTGGTAGAACACTACGTGATAGCAATATGCTGATCAGTAGTAGAACATTGTACGTCATAGCAATGTGTTGATCAGTAGTATAACACTGTATGTGATAGCAATGTGTTGATCAGTAGTAGAACATTGTACGTCACAGCAATGTGTTGATCTGTAGTATAACACAGTATGTGATAGCAATGTGTGGAACAGTAGTAGAACATTGGACGTGATAGCAATGTGTTGATCAGTAGTAGAACAATGTGTGTGATAGCAATGTGTTGATCCGTAGTATACCACTGTAGGTGATAGCAATTTGTTGATCAGTGGTAGAACACTGTACGTGATAGCAATGTGTTGATCAGTATTATAACGCTGTACGCAATAACAATGTGTTGATCAGTAGTATAACACTGTATGTGATAGCAATTTGTTGATCAGTTCTAGAACACTGTACGTGATAGCAATGTGTTGTTCAGTATTATAACACCGTACGTAATAGCAATGTGTTGATCAGTAGTATAACACTGTATGTGATAGCAATGTGCTGATCAGTAGTAGAACACTGTACGTGATAGCAATGTGTTGATCATTGGTTGTAGAACGCTGTACGTGATAGCAGTGTGTTGATCAGTGGTAGAACACTGCACGTGATACCAATGTGTTTATCAGTAGTATAACACTGTACGTGATAGCAATGTGTTGATCAGTAGTAGAACACTGTATGTGATAGCAATGTGTTCATCAGTAGTAGAATACTGTAGGTGACAGCAATGTGTTGATCCGTAGTATAACATTGTTTGTGATAGCAATGTGTTGATCAGTAGTAGAACACTGTGTGTGATAGCAATGTGTTCATCAATAGTAGAAGATTGTATGTGATAGCAATATGTTTATCAGTAGTAGAACATTGGACGTCACAGCAATGTGTTGATCAGTAGTATAACACTGTATGTGATAGCAATGTGTTGATGAGTAGTATAACACTGTATGTGATAGCAATGTGTTGATCAGTAGTAGAACACTGTATGTGATAGCAATGTGTTGATCAGTAGTAGAACATGGTACGTGATAGCAATGTATTGATCAGTAGTATAACACTGTATGTGATATCAATGTGCTGATCAGCAGCAGAACACTACGTCATAGCAACGTATTACGCAGTAGTAGAACATTGTACATGATAGCAATTTGTGACGAAGTACTTGTTGATCAGTGGTAGAACACTACGTGATAGCAATATGCTGATCAGTAGTAGAACATTGTACGTCATAGCAATGTGTTGATCAGTAGTATAACACTGTATGTGATAGCAATGTGTTGATCAGTAGTAGAACATTGTACGTCACAGCAATGTGTTGATCTGTAGTATAACACAGTATGTGATAGCAATGTGTGGAACAGTAGTAGAACATTGGACGTGATAGCAATGTGTTGATCAGTAGTAGAACAATGTGTGTGATAGCAATGTGTTGATCCGTAGTATACCACTGTAGGTGATAGCAATTTGTTGATCAGTGGTAGAACACTGTACGTGATAGCAATGTGTTGATCAGTATTATAACGCTGTACGCAATAACAATGTGTTGATCAGTAGTATAACACTGTATGTGATAGCAATGTGTTGATCAGTTCTAGAACACTGTACGTGATAGCAATGTGTTGTTCAGTATTATAACACAGTACGTAATAGCAATGTGTTGATCAGTAGTATAACACTGTATGTGATAGCAATGTGCTGATCAGTAGTAGAACACTGTACGTGATAGCAATGTGTTGACCATTGGTTGTAGAACGATGTACGTGATAACAGTGTGTTGATCAGTGGTAGAACACTGCACGTGATACCAGTGTGTTTATCAGTAGTATAACACTGTACGTGATAGCAATGTGTTGATCAGTAGTAGAACACTGTATGTGATAGCAATGTGTTGATCAGTGGTAGAACACTGTAGGTGATAGCAATGTATTGATCTGTGTAGTAGATCACTATGTGATAGCAATGTGTTGATCAATGGTAGAGAACCATGTTATAGCAATGTGTTGTTGAGTGGTAGAGCACTGTATGTGATAGCAATGTGTTGATCAGTAGTAGAATACTGTAGGTGACAGCAATGTGTTGATCCGTAGTATAACACTGTTTGTGATAGCAATGTGTTGATCAGTAGTAGAACACTGTGTGTGATAGCAATGTGTTGATCAATAGTAGAAGATTGTATGTGATAGCAATATGTTTATCAGTTGTAGAACATTGTACATGATAACAATGTGTTGATCAGTATTATAACACTGTACGTAATAACAATGTGTTAATCAGTAGTAAAACACTGTATGTGATAGGAATGTGTTGGTGAGTAGTATAACACTGTATGTGATAGCAATGTGTTGATCCGTAGTAGAACACTGTATGTGATAGCAATGTGTTGATCAGCAGTAGAACATTGTACGTGATAGCAATGTATTGATCAGTAGTAGAACACTGTGTCTGATAGCAATGTGTTGATCCGTAGTATAACACTGCATATGATAGCAATTTGTTGATCAGTGGTAGGACACTGTACGTGATAGCAATGTGTTGATCAGTAGTATAACACTGTATGTGATAGGAATGCGCCGATCAGTAGTAGAACACTGTACGTGATAGCAATGTGTTGATCAGTAGTAGATCATTGTACGTGATAGGAATGTGTTGATCAGTAGTAGAACATTGTACGTGATAGCAATGTGTTGATCAGTAGGAGAACACTGTATGTGATAGCAATGTGCTGATCAGTAGTAGAACACTGTACGTGATAGCAGTGTGTTGATCAGTAGTATAACACTGTATGTGATAGCAATGTGTTGATCAGTGGTAGAACATTGTACGTAATAGCAATGTGTAGATCATTGGCTGTAGAATACAGCTAATCCGCATGTTTGGTAGTAATACAATTGATAACGTAATCCCCGTAATAAAAATGTATGACGTAATCCCTGTTTTGTAATAATAGTGATGTATAACGTAATCATCGTGTTTGATAATAGGAAAAACATATGACGTAAAACGCACTTCCACAATCTCCCCATTTAGTGTTTGTGATGTTTAGTAGTTGATCTTTGAGCATGCCCGAAACATCTCTCATCCTGTTTTAGCAGTACATATAAAAATTACGACATGATATCCAACGCATTGCATGTATTGACATTACTATTAGAAACGTCAAAGTTCGTTAGAAATGGAGGTGTATGAGTATGTATAAATATATATATATATATATATATATATATATATATGTCCCATGCGTCTGGGGATTAGTCCTATAAAAGTTATTACCAGTGACAATAAAACTGGTCGAGTAATCACTACCCCAGACTTATCTTACACTATCGTTCTGACTTGTAGCTAATTTATTTAGTGCCGCGTTTGTGTTCGGTGAAATCTGCTGAGGTTCAAGGGTTTTCTCCTTAACTGTGATTGAGTGAGAGAAAAACTCATTCCCAGCTCTGTGAGACAGACCCAGAGTGAGCGGCGGACCACCGTTAGACACGTCTGTGGGCTGAGGATGAGGCTGGGGAACAGGTCGTCAAACACTGGACGGGGAGGTCTAGCTTTAGAGACACGAGTGAGAAGATTAAAGACACAAACGGAACACGGCGAGATTCTCGTCCTGATCCTCCGTCAACTCGGCGGATCTCTTACCGATATGATTACTTAATTGACGCACTCAGCGGGGCACAAGCCAACAGAATTCAAAAACAAATGCGTGCTTTATTTCACGCAGTCTTTGATTATATTCATTTTGTAGGTTGGTTTCTTCTTGTTCCTCCCTTTTCCCCGGCTTTGTTCAATAAATACATCTCATATCAATATATACAGCGATACATATTTATTTTAGCGGATTTTAAGAGATCCCTTGCTACTAATGGAAAAATATAGCGGGTTTCCTCTCCAAGATTATATATCAAAATTACCAAATGTTTGACATCCAATAGCTGATGATTTATAAATCAATGTGCTCTAATAGTGTCGATAAACAAAACAAAACTTTTTAAACTTTCTGTTTGCGGGCGAGGGCGGGAGATGGTTTAGTGGATAGAGCGCTTGTCTGAGGTACACTTTGTGGTTTTACCTGTTCCAACCTGTGGCCATCGTCTGGCATAGTTTCTCTCCCCCTCCTTTTTAAAGCAACATTAACGTTATACAACATAGATATATGCTACCTTTTTTTGTAACATTAAAGTTATTAATTGTTTCTTTTAAAACTCAGTTGTATTGTGTTTGTGTGATAATACAACACTTGTAATTTAAACTTCATGGCGTGAAGGGTGCATACTACGAAATCAAATCACATAGACGACAATAGTAACATATGCGGTTAAAACTCCTACCTGCAGCGTATCAATCGGCATAAACATCACGGATATAAATACTACCATCCCCCACCCTTAAAGTGAATGGGAAAAAATTGGGGTCAACCTGCTCATTTCAGAGATAACGGGTAGCGTCTATGACTACCCCAGTTCCGCACAAAATTTGAGTATTTCTTTTTACAGGTAGCCCATACATCTTTCAGGCACAAGGCTACTTGACACAGTGGTACTAGATGAAATAAAATTGCACACATTTTTTGCCCAGATGAAACTATTTAGTTTTTTGCAACCAACAAACATATATCACCAATCACAAGACTTGTGGTGTTAACTTCTCTATCAAACGTTAAATGCACCTCGAACTTTGACTCAGCCAGAAGTTATTTGGTTTAGTATTACCTGAACAGTCCAGTCTGTGGGAATGTACCTGTACAATAACTCTTTGTTTGTAATGAAATAATGTTAGTAACATATATACTAGCGGAAAAAAGTAACAGTGTAACTTGAAACATCATATAAAATTAACACGGCTCAATATTTTAGCCTGATGTTTTGCACAGTTGACCAGTGAACGCACCGCCACACAATCGCGGGGTCAATTCCGTATTGGCACGTGCCGTTTCGCTTCTTGGACATGGGTCTGTTTTTCAAGCTTTTTCCGCCCAACATTTTACTGCTCCAGCTTTTGTCGACTTTGCTACTGTCGGGTCATTGTTTGGCAAACGGTGGAACAGAAAAGCAGGTTTTTTCGGTTGAAAGTGGTCGTAGAGCAATGCCCAAGCTAAATGTAAATGACCGCCTTCGCGCAATTGGTATGATCCAGGCTGAAATCTCCATTGCGCTGTTGCTACGCAATTTGGTGTCAACATAAACACTATTCAGGCTTTGTCGAGACGTTTTCAACAATTTGGTAATGTCAGAGACCGACCACGTGCAGGTCGTCCACGCGTGACGTCACGACAGCAGGACAATCATATCCGACTCGTGCACCTCAGGAATCACTTCCAAACGGAAAGTCTGACAGCGCGGACCATTCCTGGATTGCGTGCCATCAGCCCCAGAACTGTACGGAATCGATTACGTGAACGGCGTATTTGTCCGCGACGTCCGGCTGTCCGTTCAGTTTTGCTAAGACGCCATCGTGTAGCGCGTCTGGCTTGGTGTAGAAGACACTTGCGCTTTAATCACCGAGACTGGGCGGGTATTCTGTTTACGGACGAGTCCAGGTTTCACTTAGACGGCAGCGACGGCCTTTCAAAGAGTCTATCGTCGTGTTGGAGAACGTTTTAGTGACGCCTGTATTGTGGAGCGACATGCTTTTGGCGGAGGCAGTGTCATGGTTTGGGGTGGTATCACGTCAACTGGACGAACACCTATTGTGGTCACCGATGGCAATTTGAACGCCGTAGGCTACCGTGACGACATTATCCAGGCTCACGTCATCCCATTTGTGCAAGGACAGCAACGCCACATCACGCTTCAGCAAGACAACGCTAGACCTCACGTCGCCCGGGTGGTAAGGGATTTCTAGCTCAGCAGAATACCGATGTGTTGCAGTGGCCTGCAGTCTCACCCGATCTTGCACCAATCGAGCACGTCTGGGATGAGATGCAACGTCGTGTACGTGCGCTGCCTAACCAGCCGGTGACGTTGGCAGCGCTGGGTCAGACGTTAGTCCAGATCTGGAACGGCATTCCCCAGGCATTCTTCAACAATTTGGTAGGCTCTATGAGGCGACGGTACCAGGCCTGCATCGACGCAAACCGTGGCCATACGCGCTATTAACTTTGTGAACTGGTTTTTTACCCCCGTGTCTTTCATCCCCAATACCAATGAAATGACGGATGCTGTGACATTTTAAATGAATTGAAGTTTTGCAGATTTGCCTATTAACCATGCTATCTGATCGTTTCATCGTTTTATGTCTTGAAATTATGTTTTTATCAACATGATAACCATACACAGTTACTTTTTTCCGCTAGTATACTAATACATGCTTCTATAACATTCCAAACATTGTGCGCCATTTACAGAATTCACAGGCAGCATTCACATTCATCATATGACAACAAAAGATATGCAATCCTTAAAATCACAAAGTGTAGAATATCTGTATGCAGTGAGGTCCAACTCAAATGTGTGAGTTTGTCATACCGGCGGATAAAACCGTTAAATGAATGTTGTCGTTTTTTGTTTTTTTTATTAAACGTCTTTCAATGAAACAATTTAAACTATAATAAACTATAAGCCGTGAATACAGGCCGCCGTCGTCGTAATACACTCTCTGTCGTGAAGGAACTAACCTTCAGAACAGATTGACCTTATTGCAAGCGGTTTGTTTGATAATTTCAAAGTTGTACCATGCATAACTAGCTGCTTTTTAAGTACACCATCCATCGGAGCTGTCACGGCAAATATCCATCTGACAAGTGCAATATCCGCAATGTCACTTAGAGAAAGAGAATTAAATCAGTGAGAAGGAAAACCTCAGCAACTCAATCCGGGGCTCGCACTGACAATAAGAAGCAATTAACACAAAATCAACACTTCCGGTTAAGCGGCGTAGGCTGGGCGAATCATTCAGTGACTCTCTGTAACATGTAATTTGATTGGTAGGGAAGCTCTCGATTAGTCGTAGGAAATAGAACATAATGGTTTCGACTTTCCTGCAGAGTATTCTAAGTGAAATGAACCTTACCGACTACCTGTGTGTGTAGGTCCTCATAGGAAGATCTCACTACAGCTTGTGTCACCGATCTTACTGACCACCGTGACTGTAGGTCCTCATAGGAAGATCTCACTACAGCCAGTGTCACCGATCTTACCGACTACCTGTGTGTGTAGGTCCTCATAGGAAGATCTCACTACAGCTTGTGTCACCGATCTTACTGACCACCGTGACTGTAGGTCCTCATAGGAAGATCTCACTACAGCCAGTGTCACCGATCTTACCGACTACCTGTGTGTGTAGGTCCTCATAGGAAGATCTCACTACAGCTTGTGTCACCGATCTTACTGACCACCGTGACTGTAGGTCCTCAAAGGAAGATATGACTACAGCCTGTATCACCGGTCATACTGACCACTGTGGGTGTAGGTCCTTAAAGGAAGATCTGACTACAGCCAGTGTCACCGGTTTTACCGACCACCGTGACTGTAGTTCCTCATAGGAAGATATGACTACAGCCTGTATCACCGGTCATACTGACCAATGTGGGTGTAGGTCCTTAAAGGAAGATCTGACTACAGCCAGTGTCACCGATCTTACTGACCACTATGGATGTAGGTCCTCATAGGAAGATCTGACTACAGCCAGTGTCACCGGTCTTACTGACCACTATGGATGTAGTCCTCATAGGAAGATCCGACTACAGCCAGTGTCACCGGTTTTACCGACCACCGTGACTGTAGTTCCTCATAGGAAGATCTGACTACAGCCAGTGTCACTGGTCTTACTGACCACTATGGATGTAGTCCTCATAGGAAGATCCGACTACAGCCAGTGTCACCGGTTTTACCGACCACCGTGACTGTAGTTCCTCATAGGAAGATCTGACTACAGCCAGTGTCACTGGTCTTACTGACTACTGTGACTGTAGGTCCTCATAGGAAGATCTGACTACAGCCAATGTCACCGATCTTACTGACCACTGTGGGTGTAGGTCCTCATAGGAAGATCTGACTACAACCAGTGTCACCGATCTTACTGACCACTGTGGGTGTAGGTCCTTATAAGAAGATCTGACTACAGTCAGTGTCACCGATCTTACTGACTACTGTGGGTGTAGGTCCTTGTAGGAAGATCTGACTACGGCCTGTGTCACCGATCTTACTGACCACTGTGGGTGTAGGTCCTCATAGGAAGATCTGACTACAACCAGTGTCACCGATCTTACTGACCACTTTGGGTGTAGGTCCTCATAGGAAGATCTGACTACAGCCAGTGTCACCGATCTTACTGACCACTGTGGGTGTAGGTCCTCATAGGAAGATCTGACTACAACCAGTGTCACCGATCTTACTGACCACTGTGGGTGTAGGTCCTCATAGGAAGATCTGACTACAACCAGTGTCACCGATCTTACTGACCACTGTGGGTGTAGGTCCTCATAGGAAGATCTGACTACAGCCAGTGTCACAGATTGTACTGACCACTGTGGGTGTAGGTCCTCATAGGAAGATCTGTCTACAGACAGTGTCTCCGGTCTTACTGACTACCGTGACTGTAGGTCCTTATAGTAAGATCTGACTACAGCCATCGTCACCGATCTTACTGACCACCGTGACTGTAGGTCCTCATAGGGGGATCTGACTACAGGCAGTGTCACCGGTCTTACAGACTACTGTGACTGTAGGTCCTCATAGGAAGATCTGACTACAGGCTGTGCCACCGATCTTACTGACTACTGTGGGTGTAGGTCCTCATAGGAAGATCTGACTACAGCCAGTGTCACCGATCTTACTGACCACTGTGGGTGTAGGTCATCATAGGAAGATCTGACTACGGCCGGTGTCACCGGTCTTACTGACCACTGTGGGTGTAGTCCTCATAGGAAGATCTGACTACAGCCAGTGTCACCGGTCTTACCGACCACCGTGACTGTAGGTCCTCATAGGAAGATCTCACTACAGCCAGTGTCACCGGTCTTACTGACTACTGTGACTGTAGATCCTCATAGGAAGATCTGACTACAACCAGTGTCACCGATCTTACTGACCACTGTGGGTGTAGGTCCTCATAGGAAGATCTGACTACCCCCAGTGTCACCGATCTTACTGACCACCGTGACTGTAGGTCCTCATAGGAAGATCTGACTACAGCCTGTGCCACCGGTCTTACTGACTACTGTGGGTGTAGGTCCTTATAGGAAGATCTGACTACAACCAGTGTCACCGATCTTACTGACCACTGTGGGTGTAGGTCCTCATAGGAAGATCTGACTACAGACAGTATCACCGGTCTTACTGACTACCGTGACTGTAGGTCCTCATAGGAAGATCTGACTACAGCCATCGTCACCGATCTTACTGACCACCGTGACTCTAGGTCCTCATAGGAGGATCTGACTACAGGCAGTGTCACCGGTCTTACTGACTACTGTGACTGTAGGTCCTCATAGGAAGATCTGAATACAGCCAGTGTCACCGAACTTACTGACCACTGTGGGTGTAGGTCCTCATAGGAAGATCTGACTACCCCCAGTGTCACCGATCTTACTGACCACCGTGACTGTAGGTCCTCATAGGAAGATCTGACTACAGCCTGTGCCACCGGTCTTACTGACTACTGTGGGTGTAGGTCCTTATAGGAAGATCTGACTACAACCAGTGTCACCGATCTTACTGACCACTGTGGGTGTAGGTCCTCATAGGAAGATCTGACTACAGCCAGTGTCTCCGGTCTTACTGACTACCGTGACTGTAGGTCCTCATAGTAAGATCTCACTACAGGCAGTGTCACCGGTCTTACTGACTACTGTGACTGTAGGTCCTCATAGGAAGATCTGACTACAGCCAGTGTCACCGATCTTACTAACCACTGTGGGTGTAGGTCCTCATAGGAAGATCTGACTACCGCCAGTTTCACCGATCTTACTGACCACCGTGCATGTAGGTCCTCATAGGAAGATCTGACTACAGGCTGTGTCACCGATCTTACTGACCACTGTGGGAGTAGGTCTTCATAGGAAGATCTGACTACAGCCAGTGTCACAGGTCTTACTGACTACCCTGACTGTTTGTCGTCATAGGAAGAGCTGACTAAAGGTCTCAGCAGTATAATCGCTAAGTGTTCGACCTTACATATAGTAAGCACTGAGTTCGCATCCCGATACCCTGCTACCTCTCAGAACGAGTTTAACGCTTCAATGGGGAGGTGTATTACCAGTGCACCGACTTATCTCTCCCTATACACCAACAACTAACCATCAACCCCTGTCGTGTTATAATTATACGACATTAAGGAGTGTATCTATTAAACTGATTGTGAATTATGGTAATCGAAACATCACATCGGTAGAGTCTAGCCGACCACTTTTCATTAAAGTCGACCATTGGTGGATCACTAACCGAGAAAGTAGGTATCCAACAGTCGATCACACTAAAGTCAATTTTATCGCATTTGAGAAGACCACTGGCACAAGTTATAACAATTCAAATTGTGTGAAAGAACCTTTAGATTTGATCTATGTAGGCAAAACAAGGAAGGAAACTTAAAATTTTGACATTTTAAAAAGACAAAATTGCTGAAGCCTCCGATAAATCGCTGTGATTAAACGATTATTAAAATACAAAACCACCCACGCAATTTATACTTGACTGTTATTGCGTGTAATATACAATGTCGTTTTCGGTGAGCCTACTAAAAGCACACTTAACTACAATATGTATTCCTTGTGCGCCATTCTCACGCCGCTATGCCACAGGAACGTCGTATTTTAATACCGTTACTCGCGAATGCCACGCCGCTAAACCATAGCAACGACACAATTTAATACTGTTACTTTTACATTTCAGAAACACAATCTCAAATCAATAACCGACTTATGATTTCCTTATTTTCAATTTCCTTTTTTTCCAAAGCTAGTTGAAAAAAAAGGAAATTGAAAGTAAGGATACAGTGCATAACATTCATCACAGTCTATTACAATATAAATAAACCAGTATTATTTTGTTTTAATGTGTTTTAATATGCCATACCATGTGGATTTTTTCTGAATATTTTCTAATATATTTGTTGATTGATGTGTACTTGTGGTCAATATAGCAGTCAGCAGCGGCGGAAAGTTACGCCACCGTTGACAGAAGAGTGTAAGCGATATTCGTCTAGCAGGGCCGACTGACGCAAGACCGGCGTTCTGCAGAGATTTGCTGGTTTGTCAGGGAGGTTGGAGAATCAATGGAATTCAATCGCGGAGCCCCGTCCGTCATACACGCTCTGTGTTCTCGTGCTGTCACTACTGACCCGGTTAGTACAGGGCAGAGAACAGCGAGCTTCCACCACCCACGTTGCTTTCGATTATTATTAAAAAAAACAATATATATATATATATATATATATATATATATATATATATATATATATATATATATATATGTAGACTCCAAAGTTTACTAAAATTAAGCCATATAATCATCGTAGTTTCAACACGTTTCAAAGATAGCCTGTCATTAAAATTACACCAGCAACATTTGATGTTCCAACTGGTCTGCATTAGCGCAGAATATGATTGTCATACGATAATTGTCTTCATCACATTTGTGTTAGCGTGTCTATTTTTCCTGCCTCGAACGATTACACAAAGAAGACATCACACATTAAACTACAACACATCTGCATTACCAAAGCTGAAGTGAGCCAGGGCGGCAGTAGCCTAAACACCCACCCGTAAAACTGCTCTTCGTTTAGAACGGCCTACTCCCTCCTCCAACCCGTACAATATTGCAGGGTGATGTAATAATAAATAATAAATCTATAAAAGACGAGAGAAGACACTATCGGCCACTTGAGCCGACTTATGGCAAAGAAAACCTCGATTTCTCCAGATAGATTAGGGACTGCCGTATATCTTAGCGGAATAAAACAAATATCGATGTGGAAAGTGTGTGTGTGTGTGTGTGTGTGTGTGTGTGTGTCACTCGAATAAATCCAGATAGACTGTAGAATCCACCCCACCCTCATAACACCCTATGGTTTTTCTCCCGTGTCAACCAGTGTCCCACGATTAGTATACCAACAGTATGTAATTTCCAATCAACACAATGTTCCTTGTTACTATCCGTCATTGTGCCAGATGGGCTATTTCTCGTCCCAGCCAGTGCAACACGACGTTATATCAAAGGTCATGGTATGTGCTGTCCTGTCTGTGTATACAAAAAATTCATACCTACTAATGAATCGGGTTTCCTCTATAAGACTATATGTCAAGATTACCTAACTTTTGACATCCAACAGCAAATGAACATTAAATCAATGTGCTCTAGTGGTGTCGTTAAACAAAACAAACTTTAACTTTTCAGAGGGCAACTCATGCGCTGTTCTGTCTCCGAAAAAATGTTATAAAATGTGTTGCTGTCATTCGGGTGACGTAGCCAATGTGATAACATGCTCCAAATCATCGGCTTTTTCTATGGACGCCATAATTCAGCTATTTTCACAAAATAGCAATAATAAGTGGAATATGATGGTTATGTAGATTGTTGGATAAAATACTGTTAGAGACAAATCAGATGTATACGCTTTGAGGTAATACTTTATTGGTCCACTATATAGGTCAGTGGTGTGTGACAATATGCCTTTAAATAATGATCTGAGGTTCCGTTAGACGAGCGACCCTTCACAGCGATTCCAGGCGACAAGATGGAAACTGACAACGTTTCACACTGACAAACTTCGCTCGACCATCTCGGTGTTTGACGGACTACTGGATATTGACACAACCCATTTGTTCGCGTTGTAGAAAAACACCCTAAAGCCCTGTTTACATGCACCTATATACCCCTGAGGTAAATTTTGTCATGTAAACGTATTTACCCCATGAGGTAAACATACCCCTAGGTGGTAATTTGCCCAAAGATGAAGCAAATCTGTTACCCCCCGTGGTAAAAAATACCACCCATAGGCAAACATGTCATATAAACGCTGTTATGAAGTATCTGATAGGGGCAAATAAAAAAACCCTTACATCTCGGAGTGCTGATGACAGTACTTACTATAACGTGTAACGATCATAATGGTGTTCACATTGTTGACCCCAGTGCATTGGAAAATGACAGGCCACAAGAAACATACAACCATGTTTCATGTAACATGTACTAAATATTATTATTTTATTTTTAGCAGGAAAGCTATTTCAGTTAGTGATCCGTTGGCATCCATTTTGTTCTGCTGCAAGATGCGTTTATTTCGGTTAAGTTTCAGTTTTAGTTTACCTTTTAACCAAATAATAGTATACTTCAAAATCACTTACAATTTAAAAGAAATTACACTACGTTCACACAATGAACACTATTAAAAAAGTAGATTGGCTTATGGGTATAGCTGTTAATATAATTTGTTTAGAAAACACATACAACTTTGTTTTATGTAACTCATTATTAGCAGGCCATAGTACATGGGAATTTGTTTAGAGTTTGTAGTAGAAAGTACATTTCAATTAGTGGTCATTTTGTATCACGTTTTAGCGTCAATGTAAGATATCGTTATTTCAAGGGGGGGGGGGGGGGGGGGGTCATATTTCTTTTACTTTTTTCACCAAATATAAAAATGTCACTTGAAAACATTGATCGATTGATCCACCCATACTGTGATGTCATGTCGTAAAACATTGATCGATTGATCCACCCATACTGTGATGTCGTGTTGTAAAACATTGACTGATTGATCCACCCATACTGTGATGTCGTGTTGTAAAACATTGATTGATTGATCCACCCATACTGTGATGTCATCTAAAACATTGATCGATTGATCCACCCATACAGTAATGTCGTGTTGTAAAACATTGACTGATTGATCCAGCCATACTGTGATGTCGTGTTGTAAAACATTGACTGATTGATCCACCCATACTGTGATGTCGCGTTGTAAAACATTGACTGATTGATCCACCCATACTGTGATGTCGTGTAAAACATTGACTGATTGATTGATTGATCCACCCATACTGTGATGTCGTGTTGTAAAACATTGATCGATTGATCCACCCATACTGTGATGTCATGTAAAACATTGACTGATTGACTGATTGATCCACCCATGCTGTGATGTTCTGTCGTAAAACATTCATCGGTTGATTCACCCATACTGTGATGTCATGTCGTAAAACATTGACTGACTGATCCACCCATACTGTGATGTTGTGTCGTAAAACATTGACTGATTGATTGATTGATCCACCCATACTGTGATGTTGTCTCATAAAATATTGACCGATTGATATACCCATACTGTGATGTCGTGTCGTAAAACATTGACTGATTGATCCATCCATACTGTGATATGGTGTCATAAAACATTGACTGATTGATCCACCCATACTGTGATGTCGTGTCGTAAAACATTGATCGATTGATCCACCTATACTGTGATGTCGTGTTGTAAAACATTGACTGATTGATCCACCCATACTGTGATGTCGTGTTGTAAAACATTGATTGATTGATCCACCCATACTGTGATATCATCTAAAACATTGATCGATTGATCCACCCATACAGTAATGTCGTGTTGTAAAACATTGACTGATTGATCCAGCCATACTGTGATGTCGTGTTGTAAAACATTGACTGATTGATCCACCCATACTGTGATGTCGCGTTGTAAAACATTGACTGATTGATCCACCCATACTGTGATGTTGTGTAAAACATTGACTGATTGATTGATTGATCCACCCATACTGTGATGTCGTGTTGTAAAACATTGATCGATTGATCCACCCATACTGTGATGTCATGTAAAACATTGACTGATTGACTGATTGATCCACCCATGCTGTGATGTTGTGTCGTAAAACATTGACTGATTGATCCATCCATACTGTGATATCGTGTCATAAAACATTGACTGATTGATCCACCCATACTGTGATGTCATGTCGTAAAACATTGACTGATTGATCCACCCATACTGTGATGTTGTGTCGTAAAACATTGACTGATTGATCCACCCATACTGTGATATCGTGTCGTAAAACATTGACTGATTGATCAACCCATACTGTGATGTTGTGTCGTAAAACATTGACAGATTGATTGATTGATCCACCCATACTGTGATGTTGTCTCATAAAATATTGACCGATTGATCCACCAGTACTGTGATGTCGTGTTGTAAAACATTGACTGATTGATCCACCCATACTGTGATGTCGTGTCGTAAAATATTGATCGATTGATCCACCCATACTGTGATGTCATGTCGCAAAACATTGACTGACTGATCCACCCATACTGTGATGTTGTGTCGTAAAACATTTACTGATTGATTGATTGATCCACCCATACTGTGATGTCGTGTCGTAAAACATTGATAGATTGATCCACCCATACTGCGATGTCATGTAAAACATTGACTGATTGACTGATTGATCCACCCATGCTGTGATATTGTGTCGTAAAACATTGACTGATTGATCCACCCATACTGTGATGTCGTGTCGTAAAACATTGACAGATTGATCCATCCATACTGTGATATCGTGTCATAAAACATTGACTGATTGATCCACCCATACTGTGATGTTGTGTCGTAAAACATTGACTGATTGGATCCACCCATACTGTGATATCGTGTCGTAAAACATTGACTGATTGATCCACCCATACTGTGATGTTGTGTCGTAAAACATTGACTGATTGATTGATTGATCCACCCATACTGTGATGTCGTGTCGTAAAACATTGACTGATTGATCCACCCAAACTGTGATGTCGTGTCGTAAAACACTGATCGATTGATCCACCCATACTGTGATATCATGTCATAAAACATTGACTGATTGATGCACCCATACTGTGATGTCGTGTCGTAAAACATTGATCGAATGATCCACCCATACTTTGATGTCGTGTCGTAAAACATTGACTGATTGGTCCACCCATACTGTGATGTCGTGTCGTAAAACATTGATCGATTGATCCACCCATACTGTGATGTCGTGCCGTAAAACAGTGACTGATTGATCCACCCATACTGTGATGTCGTGTCGTAAAACATTGATCGATTGATCCACCCATACTGTGATGTCGTGTTGTAAAACATTCACTGATTGATCCACCCATACTGTGATGTCGTGTAAAACATTGATCGATTGATCCACCCATAGTGTGATGTCGTGTCGTAAAACATTGACTGATTGATCCACCCATACTGTGATGTCGTGTTGTAAAACATTGACTGATTGATTGATTGATCCACCCATACTGTGATGTCAAGTTGTAAAACATTGATCGGTTGATCCAACTATACTGTGATGTCGTGTGAAACATTGACTGATTGACTGACTGATCCACCCGTACTGTGATATCGTGTCTTAAAACATTTACTGATTGATCCACCCATACTGTGATGTTGTGTCGTAAAACACTGACTGATTGATCCACCCATACTGTGATGTCATCTCGTAAAACATTGATCGATTGATCCACCCATACTGTGGTGTCGTTTCGTAAAACATTCACTGATTGATCCACCCATACTGTGATGTTGTGTCATAAAACATTGATCGGTTGATTCACCCATACTGTGTTGTCATGTCGTAAAACATTGACTGACTGATCCACCCATACTGTGATGTTGTGTCGTAAAACATTGACTGATTGATTGATTGATCCACCCATACTGTGATGTTGTCTCATAAAATATTGACCGATTGATCCACCAGTACTGTGATGTCGTGTTGTAAAACATTGACTGATTGATCCACCCATACTGTGATGTCATGTCGTAAAACATTGACTGACTGATCCACCCATACTGTGATGTTGTGTCGTAAAACATTTACTGATTGATTGATTGATCCACCCATACTGTGATGTCGTGTCGTAAAACATTGACTGATTGATCCACCCATACTGTGATGTCATCTCGTAAAACATTGATCGATTGATCCACCCATACTGTGATGTCGTTTCGTAAAACATTCACTGATTGATCCACCCATACTGTGATGTTGTGTCGTAAAACATTGATCGGTTGATTCACCCATACTGTGATGTCATGTCGTAAAACATTGACTGACTGATCCACCCATACTGTGATGTTGTGTCGTAAAACATTGACTGATTGATTGATTGATTGATCCACCCATACTGTGATGTTGTCTCATAAAATATTGACCGATTGATCCACCAGTACTGTGATGTCATGTTGTAAAACATTGACTGATTGATCCACCCATACTGTGATGTCATGTCGTAAAACATTGACTGACTGATCCACCCATACTGTGATGTTGTGTCGTAAAACATTTACTGATTGATTGATTGATCCACCCATACTGTGATGTCGTGTCGTAAAACATTGACTGATTGATCCACCCATACTGTGATGTCATCTCGTAAAACATTGATCGATTGATCCACCCATACTGTGATGTCGTTTCGTAAAACATTCACTGATTGATCCACCCATACTGTGATGTTGTGTCGTAAAACATTGATCGGTTGATTCACCCATACTGTGATGTCATGTCGTAAAACATTGACTGACTGATCCACCCATACTGTAATGTTGTGTCGTAAAACATTGACTGGTTGATTGATTGATTGATCCACCCATACTGTGATGTTGTCTCATAAAATATTGACCGATTGATCCACCAGTACTGTGATGTCGTGTTGTAAAACATTGACTGATTGATCCACCCATACTGTGATGTCGTGTCGTAAAACATTGATCGATTGATCCACCCAAACTGTGATGTCATGTCGTAAAACATTGACTAATTGACCGATCGATCCACCCATACTGTGATGTCGTGTCGTAAAACATTGACTAATTGATCCACCCATACTGTGATGTCGTTTCGTAAAACATTGATCGATTGTTCCACCCATACTGTGATGTCGTGTCGTAAAACATTGACTGATTGATCCACCCATACTGTGATGTTGTGTCGAAAAACATTGACTGATTGATCCACCCATACTGTGATGTCGTGTCGTAAAACACTGATCGATTGATCCACCCATACTGTGATATCATGTCATAAAACATTGACTGATTGATCCACCCATACTGTGATGTCGTGTTGTAAAACATTGAGTGATTGATCCACCCATACTGTGATGCAGTGTCGTAAAACATTGACTGATTGATCCACCCATACTGTGATGTCGTGTTGTAAAACATTGATTGATCGATTGATCCACCCATACTGTGATGTTGTGTCGTAAAACATTGACTGATTGATCCACCCATACTGTGATGTCGTGTTGTAAAACATTGACTGATTGATTGATCCACCCATACTGTGATGTCGTGTTGTAAAACATTGACTGATTGATCCACCCATACTGTGATGTCGTGTCGTAAAACATTGACCGATTGATCCACCCATACTGTGATGTCGTGTCGTAAAACATTGACTGATTGATCCACCCATACTGTGATGTCGTGTCGTAAAACATTGATCGATTGATCCACCCATACTGTGATGTCGTGTCGTAAAACATTGACTGATTGATCCACCCATACTGTGATGTTGTGTCGTAAAACATTGACTGATTGATCCACCCATACTGTGATGTCGTGTTGTAAAACATTGACTGATTGATCCACCCATACTGTGATGTCGTGTTGTAAAACATTGACTGATTGATCCACCCATACTGTGATGTCGTGTTGTAAAACATTGACTGATTGATCCACCCATACTGTGATGTCGTGTTGTAAAACATTGACTGATTGATCCACCCATACTGTGATGTCATGTCGTAAAACATTGACTGATTGATCGATTGATCCACCCATACTGTGATGTCGTGTTGTAAAACATTGAGCGATTGATCCACCCATACTGTGATGTCGTGTCGTAAAACATTGACTGATTGATCCACCCATACTGTGATGTCGTGTTGTAAAACATTGACTGATTGATTGATTGATCCACCCATACTGTGATGTCGTGTCGTAAAACATTGACCGATTGATCCACCCATACTGTGATGTCGTGTTGTAAAACATTGACTGATTGATTGATTGATCCACCCATACTGTGATGTTGTGTCGTAAAAATTGACCGACACCCATACTGTGATGTCGACTGTAAAACATTGATGATTGATCCACCCATACTGTGATGTCGTGTCGTAAAACATTGACTGATTGATCCACCCATACTGTGATGTGATTGATCCACCCATACTCGTGTCGTAAAACATTGATCGATTGATCCACCCATACTGTGATGTCGTGTTGTAAAACATTGACTGATTGATCCACCCATACTGTGATGTCGTGTTGTAAAACATTGATCGATTGATCCACCCATACTGTGATGTGATGTAAAACATTCTGATTGATCCACCCATACTGTGATGTCGTGTCGTAAAACATTGACTGATTGATCCACCCATACTGTGATGTCGTGTTGTAAAACATTGACTGATTGATCCACCCATACTGTGATGTCGTGTTGTAAAACATTGACTGATTGATCCACCCATACTGTGATGTCGTGTTGTAAAACATTGACTGATTGATCCACCCATACTGTGATGTCGTGTTGTAAAACATTGATCGATTGATCCACCCATACTGTGATGTCGTGTTGTAAAACATTGACTGATTGATCCACCCATACTGTGATGTCGTGTCGTAAAACATTGACTGATTGATCCACCCATACTGTGATGTCGTGTGATCTGATTGATCCACTCATACTGTGATGTCGTGTCGTAAAACATTGACCGATTGATCCACCCATACTGTGATGTCGTGTCGTAAAACATTGACTGATTGATCCACCCATACTGTGATGTCGTGTCGTAAAACATTGACTAATTGACCGATTGATCCACCCATACTGTGATGTCGTGTCGTAAAACATTGACTGATTGATCCACCCATACTGTGATGTCGTGTCGTAAAACATTGACATTGACTGATTGATCCACCCATACTGTGATGCTGTGTCGAAAAACATTGACTGATTGATCCACCCATACTGTGATGTCGTGTCGTAAAACATTGACTGATTGATCCACCCATACTGTGATGTCGTGTTGTAAAACATTGATTGATCGATTGATCCACCCATACTGTGATGTTGTGTTGTAAAACATTGACTGATTGATCCACCCATACTGTGATGTCGTGTCGTAAAACATTGACTGATTGATTGATTGATCCACCCATACTGTGATGTCGTGTCGTAAAACATTGACTGATTGATCCACCCATACTGTGATGTCGTGTTGTAAAACATTGACTGATTGATTGATTGATCCACCCATACTGTGATGTCGTGTCGTAAAACATTGACCGATTGATCCACCCATACTGTGATGTCGTGTCGTAAAACATTGACTGATTGATCCACCCATACTGTGATGTCGTGTCGTAAAACATTGACTGATTGATCCACCCATACTGTGATGTCGTGTCGTAAAACATTGACTGATTGATCCACCCATACTGTGATGTCGTGTCGTAAAACATTGACTGATTGATCCACCCATACTGTGATGTTGTGTCGTAAAACATTGAGTGATTGATCCACCCATACTGTGATGTCGTGTCGTAAAACATTGACTGATTGATCCACCCATACTGTGATGTCGTGTCGTAAAACATTGATCGATTGATCCACCCATACTGTGATGTCGTGTCGTAAAACATTGACTGATTGATCCACCCATACTGTGATGTCGTGTCGTAAAACATTGATCGATTGATCCACCCATACTGTGATGTCGTGTTGTAAAACATTGACTGATTGATCCACCCATACTGTGATGTTGTGTCGTAAAACATTGAGCGATTGATCCACCCATACTGTGATGTCGTGTTCGTAAAACATTGACTGATTGATCCACCCATACTGTGATGTCGTGTCGTAAAACATTGATCGATTGATCCACCCATACTGTGATGTCGTGTTGTAAAACATTGCACTGATTGATCCACCCATACTGGCCAGAGGCAGTTTTGCTATAAAAAATAACTCGACCTTTACATCTAATTTGACACCCCCCATCCCCCTCCCCCCCCCCCCCATATCCCCACACACACTTCCCAACCAAGGCTCTCTATAAGTGGATAGTGTTAAATGGGTTAATTCTGAGCGAATAACATTAAATGGGTTAATTCTGAGTGAAAAGTGAGAAAGACAATCTAAACTGGCCGCTCAGAGTTACGTGACTTGCGCTGGTGATTGTGACGACATGACGTCCTTCGATATAGCATCTTGTTCACTCACTAACTCACTGCCCGGCCCGTACAGCACGGGCTGCCGAAACTTCCAAACATCGGACTGACGATTAGTGCAACCCTATCGGAGTCAATTAAAGCAGGCGGGCTGCTATTACTGTCTTGGCGTGTGGCACTGAATGCTCGACACTTGTGAAAGCCTCGGGGACACGGGGACGCGTGGCCAAGGATATCGACGTTTTGCTATAATACTGTCTTGGCGTGAATACAATAATTGCTATAATATATGGGTACTAATTATCTAAACTGATAGGCGTCTTATCATCTAAAGGGCGGATGCAAAACTGCTGAAGAAGGTTTGTTTCACAACACGTGGTCAGTAATCGATCGTTTTACATTTACCTTTTTGATAACATAGCTATAGAGTACAAGAATAAATGAACGAATGAATGAATGAATGAATGAATGAATGAGTGATTGATTGACTGATTCAGATAATGCCCGATAACATTCAATACTTAAAATGTTTTATATCTGTCGTCCAAATGAATTCATTTCGAAATGAGATGTTCGTTTGTATGTAAAACACGAAGAGAGAGAGAGAGAGAGAGAGAGAGAGAGAGAGAGAGAGAGAGAGAGATCTTAGCTACCTAGTTGAACGCCGATAATACTGCTACACCGATGAGAAACTGACCCAGTGTCATTTGATGTACACTGGCAATGCCTTATTTAGCTGCTGAGCACGTTTACCCTCAAACTGTTTTGATTGGTGGAATGTTAGTCACCTGACTCAGTGTTACCACCCCCCGCCCCCCCCCCAAAAAACAAAAAAAAAAAAAAAAAAAAAAACCCCACAAAAAACACAAACAAACCAAAAAACAAAGCAAAAAACAAACAAAAAACGCGCCCACACAAAACAAATCGTAAAATTATTTGAAAGCTTGGTTACGGTGTATCGTTGTATATTAGTCGACTCCGTGGATAGGCTGACTCTATAATGTGCCCCTCAGTAGTTGGTGATGATGATAACTAGTTTAACGTGCCCATATACCACTAGGGTTTCGAACACGCCCATCCCGAGTCCGACCTCCGATAAGATCGGTGGCCTGACTCGGGATGGAGGGGGGGGGGGGGGGGGGGTTGAAAATGGGCAGTATTTTGAAAATAGCAATTAGTAAAGAAGTTAATAGTTTAAATAAAAAAAATAAAAAGGTTACAAGCCAAAAATAAAAAAGAATTGACTGCTCGGCCGAATATTTATATAATTTGGAGCATTTTAGAAGGACAGTCCAAAATTAAATAAGAGAAAGAAGAGAGGATCGGACTATTTAATAATATTTTTAAAAAGAAGTAATTTCGACATAAAATTTTGAACGCAGATCAAAAAGTTTAAAGTCCAATCGATATGTCCACGCAAGTGGCCTCGTTAAGGCCGTTTGGGTGCACAGCTTAAAGGGACGAGATGGGTTGCATCCCGTCAAGAAAACCCCTAGATTGACAGTCGATAGACGTTGAAGGTGTAGTGCTGTGCTGAAATGCAGATATTGAGAAGCCGGATCCGTCTGAACGAGAGAGAGTATCAGACTAGGGTATAGTCCAGTCGTCATGGGTTGGTATAGTGATGCAGACGGGCCCCACTCCGGAGGATACAAGATGGTATCACTATAAAGCAAGGTAAAGTTTGGAAAAAGAGTAGTAGGGGCCGACCCCGCTTCCTATTTCTTCTTAGAGTGGGGCGGTCAATCTTCCAGTGCTGCTAGGACAGGCTCGGACATGTAGAGACTAAACGCGAACAACCGTGGCGTTCTGCAGAATGGCCGTCATACGAGTGACGGAAAAAACAAGTCCGACAGTCAGACGGAGAAATGACGTGGAAGCAAGGAATCTCGCTAAAAAAGAATCCAACCTGGTGATGCAGGCTGTCGAAATGAGAAGCGTTCCAGCGTTCAATCAGTTCCAATGGCCGCATACATCCCAGTAGAAAACTTCATTTCTCTGACAAAAACAACGAAATGAAGGACCCCCAAGTCGAGCACACGAAAGCACGTGCAGTGTGCACAAGCGAAACAAACACGTCTTACCGCGTGGAGCTCCAGACTGGGAATCTGATTCCGCAATAAAGACGATATACGCTCGATTCATTCTCTCTTCATTTTATAACTAGGCTGACTCCAGTTGCTCCCTACTACATCCCCCAGAGTAGTTATTAAATGAAGAGAGAATGAATTGAGCATATATCGTCTTTATTGCGGAATCAGATGTGTGTGTACATTGCAATACATACGTTTTGACTAGCAAATAGAAATATTACATTTGCCATGAAATGTAATAATAAATGCTTATTCATTGTAATAATAAGTAGTATGAATAGATAATAAGTAACATATGTGTATATAAGGCATGTTACCATTTATACGTGCGTGTAACTATTAACAAGTAACATCTGTGAATAAAAGGCATGTTACCATTCATACGTGCGTGTAACTAACGCATAATGCGTGTAACCATTAACACATGTTATGTTCTAAGGTATGTGTTACAGCATAGAAATATATAAACATGAATGTGAGATTGACATAGATAATTGCATAAAAATAAACATTGTACGAAATATATATTTAAAATGACTTGTCTAGTTATAAAATGAAGAGAGAATGAATCGAGCGTATATCGTCTTTATTGCGGAATCAGATGTGTGTGTGTGAAGCACATTTGCGTCTTGCTTAAATATAGCTCGATTATGTAAACGTCTTATTTCTTGATTAAAGGTTATATTGCTAATGGCGACATACTGTCTTGGTAATGTTTTGTGTGTGTGTCGCCTATCAGTATAAACCCTTCATTTTGTTTAATTAATGTATAGTTGATTGGCGTACCTAGCTGCCGTCTTTAAGTATATCCCTGTTAATTTGTTTACTGTATTCATTGCTGATTGACGTTGCTGGCGTAATTAGCCGCCGGTTGTTAATTGGTAAGTCTTACTCTGTTTATTGCTGCACTGTATTGTCAGCGTTACGTGTTTTGTGCAGGTCAGCCTTGGGGTGGTAAATGACACTGTGATAGTATATATGCCGACTACATGTTTCAGCTTGAAACGGGCTGTTGAAATAATGTCGGTTTCTCGTTCGCGGGAATTCGTTTTAGTGAACCAATCAAAGTACACACATTACATTTTAATAAAAGATTAAGATATCTGATAAGGAATAAATATTTTTAAAAGTAAAAGCCTAATGCACGCTAACATTGTTGGGTTCTGTTATTTGTGTTATATTCTTCCAGTGAATCGATCGCATTCATACCACTATGAACCGGCCTCGGTGGCGTCGTGGTTAGGCCATCGGTCTACAGGCTGGTTTCGGATCCCAGTTGAGGCATGGGCTTTTCAATCCAGATACCGACTCCAAGCCCTGAGTGAGTGCTCCGCAAGGCTCAATGGGTAGGTGTAAACCACTTGCACCGACCAGTGATCCATAATTGGTTCAACAAAGGCCATGGTTTGTGCTATCCTGCCTGTGGGAAGCGCAAATAAAAGACCCCTTGCTGCTAATCGGAAAGAGTAGCCCATGTAGTGGCGACAGCGGGTTTCCTCTCAAAATCTGTGTGATCCTTAACCATATGTCTGACGCCATATAACCGTAAATAAAATGTGTTGAGTGCGTCGTTAAATAAAACATTCCTTTCTTTCATACCACTAGGTGATCAATATAGGTTAGTTTTATAAAGGCGGTGTCAAGACACAAGACCGACAACTGTAATGATGAAGATTAACACTTCTGTTGTTTTTATCAGCTGCGTTATCCGTTACAAAATGAAAAGTTTCTAATCTTTTATTAGGAATTGCAGAATAAGGAAATGATAGGTAAATCTCATCAGTTACGACCAATTAAATCTGCAGCTGAGGACCAGTGTGATTCACACGATGAAGCGGCCAGTAGCAGTGTCAGCTCGACAGTGGATGTTGCATGGTACCAAACAAGAAAGGTAGATTAAATGTGAGGTGCAACACATTTTATTGGTGTACTGCCTGGGTGTGTTGGTATTCTACTAATATCAGTTTTATTGGCGTACTGCCTGGGTGTGTTGGTATTCTACTTATATCAGTTTTATTGGCGTACTGCATGGGTGTGTTGGTACTCTACTAATATCAGTTTTATTGGCGTACTGCCTGGGTGTGTTGGTACTCTACTTATATCAGTTTTATTGGCGTACTGCCTGGGTGTGTTGGTACTCTACTAATATCAGTTTTATTGGCGTACTGCCTGGGTGTGTTGGTACTCTACTTATATCAGTTTTATTGGCGTACTGCCTGGGTGTGTTGGTACTCTACTAATATCAGTTTTATTGGCGTACTGCCTGGGAGTGTTGGTACTCTACTAATATCAGTTTTATTGGCGTACTGCCTGGGTGTGTTGGTACTCTACTAATATCAGTTTTATTGGCGTACTGCCTGGGTGTGTTGGTACTCTACTAATATCAGTTTTATTGGCGTACTGCCTGGGTGTGTTGGTACTCTACTAATATCAGTTTTATTGGCGTACTGCCTGGGAGTGTTGGTACTCTACTTATATCAGTTTTATTGGCGTACTGCCTGGGTGTGTTGGTACTCTACTAATATCAGTTTTATTGGCGTACTGCCTGGGTGTGTTGGTACTCTACTAATATCAGTTTTATTGGCGTACTGCCTGGGTGTGTTGGTACTCTACTAATATCAGTTTTATTGGCGTACTGCCTGGGTGTGTTGGTACTCTACTAATATCAGTTTTATTGGCGTACTGCCTGGGAGTGTTGGTACTCTACTAATATCAGTTTTATTGGCGTACTGCCTGGGAGTGTTGGTACTCTACTAATATCAGTTTTATTGGCGTACTGCCTGGGTGTGTTGGTACTCTACTTATATCAGTTTTATTGGCGTACTGCCTGGGTGTGTTGGTACTCTACTAATATCAGTTTTATTGGCGTACTGCCTGGGATTGTTGGTAGTCTACTTATATCAGTTTTATTGGCGTACTGCATGGGTGTGTTGGTACTCTACTAATATCAGTTTTATTGGCGTACTGCCTGGGTGTGTTGGTACTCTACTTATATCAGTTTTATTGGCGTCCTGCCTGGGATTGTTGGTACTCTATTTATATCAGTTTTATTGGTGTACTGCCTGGGTGTATTGGTACTCTGCTTATATCAGTTTTATTGGTAAATATTAACATTATCGGCATAAGCAATTGTTTTTGTTCATGGAACCTGTAGCAGTGACTGTTTCTCTTCTCAACAGACACCATGTCCGTAACCCGGAGCACAGGTGGCTGGAGGGTATAATACATCTTGATATAAAACTGAACGTAAATCTACGCTCTAGATATTATTAGGAGTTCAGTTCTACTGGTAGAGAAACGGTTATTACTATGAGTTAATGGCGTCAAACATAATCCAATTGAATTCTCTGTTTTGTGTGATGGATTGCCGCATCCACCATTGGACGTCGCTGTTTATAAGACGTAACATCAATCATAAAGCAAACGTAAACTATCGGCGTGCCTGGTTTACCATGCTGCCTTCAAAAGATTACCTATCACTGAGAAATTTTACTTTTGAAATGTTGTGGGTGAGGAATCTTTAAAGAAGCAATGTCTGCATTATTTGTAATATTGATGATCAAGTACCATTGATCTTTGTCTGTAAGTCCATCTCGGCTATAAGTCGAGTCCCTAATTTCAAGCCCAGAAAACATTTTTTTTTTTATTAGTGACCCGTTTATACATGTATGTCGACCCATGAAAATTAACTAATAAATATTGAAGTATTTCTTATTTTCAGCAAATACAAAACATAAGTGACACATATGCACATCGCCATATTCCATTTCCCATCAAAGACCACCGCATCAAACCGAAATATGCTCTTTATAGATAGTGAAGGCTTTTATATTATAGCCCCGGTATTGTTTTATACCGCTATAGTATCTATGACTTACAAGAAAAATGAAAGTTTGTTTTATTTAATCACAACACTAGAGCACACATTTGGTAATTCTGACACGTCTTCGAAGGAAACCTGCAACGTTATAGTCATTGGCTATAGTTTTTAAACATAGGAGACGTATTTTGTCACAATGTAAGCTGCTTTTTAATAATTGAAAGCAGACAATACTTACATCTTTATGGTCATCCTGGTGTTTTAATCATTGAAAGCAGACAATACTTACATCTTTATGGTCATCCTGGTGTTTGTAATTTCCATAATTCTAAAAGCGCACGTATTTCTCAGAAATAACGCTTAATCCTAACCCTAATAACGCTTAACCCTAACCCTAATAACGCTTAACCCTAACCCTAATAACGCTTATGGAGACGAGTTCTAGTCGGTATTTCAAGGGTATGTTCCCGTTTCATTCTGTTGTAACTTTATCCAGATGCGTTACAGGTTTATAGATTAAGAAAGCTAGTGCCTATTTTCATGTGCTCAGACTGGGGTCTGCGACATTATTGCACAGACAGGGCAGGACATACCACGACCTTTGATATATCAGATGTAGTGGCAAGCCCATTATGTCTTCTACTACTAATATCAGTTGTATTTTTCTGGGACAATAAAAAATTTCTAATTTAATGTAAACGCTTTCGATTTGTGGAAAACAATTCCCTAAAAATATTAGTTTTTGGCTTATCAAAAAGTTGCTTTTCACGCTAACGTCTTCAAATATGACTAGAGTTTGCCATGCATGAAAATGTGCATAGAAAAGAGTCCTTAAAAATAATAACCTCACCAATTAAACAACCACAAATCAAACCCCCCCCCCCAACGTAGTAACAAACCAGCAGTGCCGAATAGAAACTACCTCAGCAGCTCAGATTGAACGATTATTTGTTCGTGAGTTAAAGAGGACCTGGCTAGGTGAACAACCGAACAACGGTAGGAAACCTTCACGATGCTGAACACCCCACCAGTTCACTGTCATGTCTGATCGATGGCCATTGAACTGCGACCCAAACGATCAATCACATCACGCCGTTCCGCTCCAGCGAGTTAACTACCCGAGGTTGTAGCACGGTCAGACTTGATACCATCATGATCCTGTTTTTCTGGTGGAAACATTTCTTTCTTAAACTATGTATGTGCAAATATTTAGTCGGCTTAATGTTTATAAAACTCCAAGACATATCTCACTAGTTTTTTTTATTTCATAGTCATCATATCTCACTTGTTATTCATTTCATAGTCATCGTTACTGATTTCATAGTCATCGTATCTTACTAGTTATTGATTTCATAGTCACCATATCTCCCTTGTTATTAATTTCATAGTCATCACATCTCACTTGTTAATGATTTCATAGTCATCACATCTCACTTGTTATTGATTTCATAGTCATCACATCTCACTTGTTACTGATTTCATAGTCATCACATCTCACTTGTTACTGATTTCACTTGTTACTGATTTCATTGTCATCAGATCTCACTTGTTACTGATTTCATAGTCATCACATCTCACTTGTTACTGATTTCATAGTCATCACATCTCACTTGTTACTGATTTCATAGTCATCATATCTCACTTGTTACTGATTTCATAGTCATCACATCTCACTTGTTACTGATTTCATTGTCATCACATCTCACTTGTTACTGATTTCATAGTCATCATATCTCACTTGTTACTGATTTCATAGTCATCACATCTCACTTGTTACTGATTTCATTGTCATCACATCTCACTTGTTACTGATTTCATAGTCATCATATCTCACGTGTTACTGATTTCATTGTCATGATATCTCATTAGTTACTGTTTCATTGTCATCACATCTCACTTGTTACTGATTTCATTGTCATCACATCTCACTTGTTGCTGATTTCATAGTCATCATATCTCACTTGTTATTGAGTTCATAGTCATCATATCTCACTTGTTACTGATTTCAAAGTCATCACATCTCACTTGTTACTGATTTGATAGTCATCACGTCTGACTTGTTACTGATTCCAATGTCATCATATCTCACTTGTTACTGATTTCCCCTGCGTGTGCTGTAACCTCACCGTGGTGCAGGGGTGTAACATTCTCTTTGAGAATGGCCAATACAGCACAAAATTTAAGTTTTGAGTAAAATTCAGTATCTGTAAAATTCTGTGATATTTGTGTTTTTGCACAGTTCTTTACACTGTTTTTGTTTATGTCTTGAATTTTTATATTGATGTTGATCATCACTTTATTTATTTGCATTACCATAGTTTGACACCCAATAGCCGATGTATTTTTCGTGCTGGGGTGTCGTTAAACATTCATTCATTCATTCATTGTTACTGATTTCATTGTCATCGCATCTCACTTGTTACTGATTTCATTGTCATCCTATCTCACTTGTTGCTGATTTCATAGTCATCACATCTCATTTGTTGCTGATTTCATTGTCATCGCATCTCACTTCTTGATGATTTCATAGTCATCATATCACACTTGTTACTGATTTCATTGTCATCATATCTCACTTGTTACTGATTTCATAGTCATCATATCTCACTTGTTACTGATTTCTTAGTCATCACATCTCACTTATTACTGATGTCATAGTTATCATATCTCACTTGGTACTGAGTTCGTAGTCATAGATCACTTGTTACTGATTTGACAGTCATCATATCTTACGTGTCATTGATTTCATGGTCATCATATCTCACTTGTTATTGATTTTAGTCATCATATTTCCCTTGTTATTGATTTGATAGTCATAATATCTCACTTGTTACTGATTTCATAGTCATCATATCGAGGTGCACAGTGGTATATTTACGGGGTAAAGACAGCCGTGTAATATTGGATTGGTAGTACGGTAATGTAATTTATCATCCATTAAAGGCTTTTGTAGGAAATATCGCTGGCACTATAATTTGCAATATCTCCTATCGCTTCTTTTGTTACGTCACTGTGTATGTTTCAGCGCTAAACCTATCACTAGTGACGTAACGCCACTGTCGTTCTGCTAGTTAACGAGTCTACCGCTGCCAAATATAGTGAAATTCAACCCACATTACTGACATTGTTTACAATTGTCGCAAATGAAAACAATGATAATGGATGATGAGAGGAATGCCCCCGCGTGTCTTGCGATATCATAATTTATCAGCACTCGTTAATAAAAGTATAAACATCCTCAACAAGCCACGGATTTCATACTTTTATCAACTCGTGCTGATAAATTATGATATCACAAACCACGAGGAGAGTATTCTCTATTTATTCTTTGTGCAAATACTATTATTAGCTGCTAATAAATAAATATACTATCAATTGTTATATAACTGTTGTACAATATACACAAGAGGCTGAAACCAGAGCAGGATATCTCCAAAATATAACTGCGGTTTTGAGCTGAAATGAGGTTTGGCAATAAAAACATTCATCAAACACCTAATTTGACAGACGCTGGTTTCAAGCCGTTAAGATGGATACTAAGCGTGGTTAATCTACAGAGCCTAGTTTCAAGCCGTGAAGATGAATACTAAGCGTGGTTAATCTACAGACCCTAGTTTCAAGCCGTGGAGATGGATGCTAAGCGTGGTCAATCTACAGATCCTAGTTTCAAGCCGTGGAGATGGATACTAAGCGTGGTCAATCTACACAGCCTAGTTTCAAGCCGTGGAGATGGATACTAAGCGTGGTCAATCTACAGACCCTAGTTTCAAGACGTGAAGATGGATACTAAGCGTGGTCAATCTACAGACCCTAGTTTCAAGCCGTGGAGATGGATACTAAGCGTGGTCAATCTACGAAGCCTAGTTTCAAGCCGTGAAGATGGATACTAAGCGTGGTTAATCTACAGACCCTAGTTTCAAGACTTGAAGATGGATACTAAGCGTGGTCAATCTACAGACCCTAGTTTCAAGCCGTGAAGATGGATACTAAGCGTGGTCAATCTACGAAGCCTAGTTTCAAGCCGTGAAGATGGATACTAAGCGTGGTCAATCTACAAAGCCTAGTTTCAAGCCGTGAAGATGGATACTAAGCGTGGTTAATCTACAAAGCCTAGTTTCAAGCCGTGAAAATGGATACTAAGCGTGGTTAATCTACGAAGCCTAGTTTCAAGCCGTGAAGATGGATACTAAGCGTGGTCAATCTACGAAGCCTAGTTTCAAGCCGTGAAGATGGATACTAAGCGTGGTCAATCTACGAAGCCTAGTTTCAAGCCGTGAAGATGGATACTAAGCGTGGTCAATCTACGAAGCCTAGTTTCAAGCCGTGAAGATGGATACTAAGCGTGGTTAATCTACAAAGCCTAGTTTCAAGCCGTGAAGATGGATACTAAGCGTGGTTAATCTACAAAGCCTAGTTTCAAGCCGTGAAAATGGATACTAAGCGTGGTTAATCTACAGACCCTAGTTTCAAGCCGTGAAGATGGATACTAAGCGTGGTTAATCTACAGACCCTAGTTTCAAGCCGTGAAGATGGATACTAAGCGTGGTTAATCTACGAAGCCTAGTTTCAAGCCGTGAAGATGGATACTAAGCGTGGTTAATCTACAAACCCTAGTTTCAAGCCGTGAAGATGGATACTAAGCGTGGTTAATCTACGAAGCCTAGTTTCAAGCCGTGAAGATGGATACTAAGCGTGGTTAATCTACGAAGCCTAGTTTCAAGCCGTGAAGATGGATACTAAGCGTGGTTAATCTACGAAGCCTAGTTTCAAGCCGTGAAGATGGATACTAAGCGTGGTCAATCTACAAAGCCTAGTTTCAAGCCGTGAATGGTGCTAAAATACCATCTAAGAAACATGGATACTAAGCGTGGTTAATCTACGAAGCCTAGTTTCAAGCCGTGAAGATGGATACTAAGCGTGGTTAATCTACAAAGCCTAGTTTCAAGCCGTGAAGATGGATACTAAGCGTGGTTAATCTACGAAGCCTAGTTTCAAGCCGTGAAGATGGATACTAAGCGTGGTTAATCTACAAAGCCTAGTTTCAAGCCGTGAAGATGGATACTAAGCGTGGTTAATCTACGAAGCCTAGTTTCAAGCCGTGAAAATGGATACTAAGCGTGGTTAATCTAGAAACCTGTAACGCATCTCGATAAAGTTACAACAGAGTGAAACAAGAATCTGTGACGTTGAAATGGGAAAAATACCATCTAAATATAGACTAGAGCTCATAGTCATAGCCATTACCTCTCAGAAGAATGTGCTTTTTCAAATTTATGAAAAATGCATTTTGTGCTATTATAAACACCAGGGTGACCAGAAACACTTCGGTTATCCAGGAATGAATAAACAATAAAATGTAAAAAAAAAATTGCTTTCAATTATAAACAATGACACTAATAGTAAGCAATACACGGTAGTATTTAAAAACCAGGTTCTGTCACTTTAACTTGTACATTACCCCCCCCCCCCCCCCCCCCCCCCTATTTTCTTTCAAGTAGATATAATGTGAAGTGACACACTTTTTCTTCATGTACTGCCAGCGTGAGTTGATACGCTTCTTATATCGGTGTTATTAGAAAACGTTAACATTATCAGAAATAGGAATCGATTTGATACACTGAAATCATCAGTAACGTTTTGTAAATGATTGTTTGGTTAGTCAGTAGCAGTTATTTCCCTTGCACTATAAACATATTCAGTAAGACAAATTTGATTTCCTAGTTTGTAAGGTGTTTGGAATACTCAAGTAGTGTCAGAAATAGAATAAGAATTATTTTTGTCAATTATTCCTTTCATATTAAACTGACAAGTAAATATTTTGTAAATATCTGTTTAATGATACTCTACCTAATTTAGCATTTACTTATTTTGGCTCTCATTGATGTACAAGGTGGTGTTTACTCTTGAAATTAAAAGAAAGATGTCAGTAAACAGATGATTTGAGCACTATATTGGAATAGACTATAACAAATTTTGTTCGACATATGTCAAGTTCATTTACCCGTAAACAAACTTTTGATTTAAAACTGCAAGTTAACTAAGTATTTTGAATTGCAGCATACATTATTAATTATGATCAGCATATTTAATGATACAAATTCAATATAAGTACATTAGAAATTCGCGCAATCTTGCAACCACTTAAAGGTTATATGTGCGCGTCTGTTTGTTATAATCCGACGCCATATAACCGTAAATAAAAATGTGTTGAGTGCGTCGTTAAATAAAACATTTCCTGTTTGTGATAAAGATTCTCCAATACAAATGTAGAAGCAATGATCGTCATCTAAAAAAACGTTAAAAGTGTATTTTGCTTAACGACACCACTAGAGCACATTGATTTATTAATCATCAGCTATTGGATGTTAAACATTAGGTAATGTTGACATATAGTCTTAGAGAGGAAACGCGCTACATTTTCCCATATGTACCACCCTACCACGGCCTTTGATATAACGAGAAATAGCACAACGGGGATCGATCCTAGCCAACTACAATGACGAGCCCGCTACACGCGGTTGTACTACGCGATCGACCACGTGCAGTACGTCAGAGCGATAACGCGCAGACTGAAATATGCAACACTGACGGATACCACCTTGAAATATGCAGTCCTGACAAACACAAAGCTGAAATATGCAACACCCTGAGATATCGAACATTCCAGTTTAAATTTTGTAGCTCTTCTTTAAATTGACGATGTAGACAATTATACGCTATTCTGCGCAGTTTTCAATGGTGTGTTCACAACGACGCAGTGGGAGGTTCTTCTGTACGTTGATTATGGTACATACGTACTCAGACGTTATTTACTCCCCACTCGGCTGTATCTTGTAAAGCTAATAATACACTGCACGTTTGTTAATATAGCTACGTGTAGAGTTTATTAAAATATGTTTGTCACTTACAGTGGTGAGTAGAAAAATGCTCACACGACAAACACTCAAAAGGTAAATACTCAAAAACACCAATGGAAAAAGAGATAAATGCTCACAGCTTATTTTTATAATCATTATTATTAAACATGTGTGCACACATCACATCAGAAGAATCACACATAAAATATGAAACGTCACCCATTTTTACATCAGAAATTTGAAATATAAAACAGTCTCAGATTTTCACGTCAGAGCATGGCATGAAATATAAAACAGTCTCACATTTTCACGTCAGAGCATGGCATGAAATATAAAACAGTCTCACATTTTCACGTCAGAGCATGGCATGAAATATGAAACGTCACACATTTTTACATCAGAAATATGAAATATAAAACAGTCTCAAATTTTCACGTCAGTGCATGGCATGAAATATCAAACGTCACACATTTTCTCATTAGAAATTTGACACATGGAATATTGTCAGTCAGAGTTCACCATTCTTTGTAACAAATGCGCCATCGATTTAGGAATGGAGTTTTTCCTTCAGTTTGTCGTGGGGATTGTTGTGTATCATGTTGAAAAATCAAATGTTTTAATATTAGTGTACTGTGATCTGAATGATTTCAAGTGAATCTGTGGAATTCTTGAGAATCCACATACAATTAATACCACTGGTCTGCAAGACGTTTTAGCAATACCTAGACATGCCAACCTTGATAGTGGTTTGGACAACGATCAGTCGAGGTAACACTGAAAACAACACTAGACATACAAGTATGGATGTTGCCTATGTTCGCACGGATTTCATCTGTTGCCTGTGTACATATGTCCAGGTAACACTGAAAACAACACTAGACATATAAGTATGGATGTTGCCTATGTTCGCACGGATTTCATCTGTTGCCTGTGTACATATGTCCAGGTAACACTGAAAACAACACTAGACATACAAGTATGAATGTTGCCTATGTTCGCACGGATTTCATCTGTTGCCTGTGTACATATGTCCAGGTAACACTGAAAACAACACTAGACATACAAGTATGGATGTTGCCTATGTTCGCACGGATTTCATCTGTTGCCTGTGTACATATGTCCAGGTAACACTGAAAACAACAGGTGGTATATCAGATGTGAAGTGATGTGATACAGGTGAGAGAAAACAACCACCTAAACAATCAGCACCTACAAACGACTCATCACTGTGTGGTATAAGTGTAACCTGCGGTGTGATAAACTGCAAAGGTCATCAAATGTGTTATTACTCTTTGAAAACATTTCCTAACGTGTGCTTGTTTATAGACATTTTACTACATAAATAAATATTATAAAAATTGTAAGCATTTATTTCCATTAATATTGTGACGTTTTGTCTTGCGAGCACTGGTGTTGTATTTGTCTTGTGAGTATTTGACCTGTGAGCATTTGTCTTCTCTGTATTTTTCTTGTGAATATTTACCTTTTGAGTATTTGTTTTGTGAGTATTATTTGTCTTGTGAGCATTTGTTTTTGATAATTTGTCTAGTCTTGTGAGTATTTGACTTGTCAGCAGTTGTCTCGGAATCCTTTCATTTGTTAATGTATAGTAATGACTAGTATACAGAACAGACATACTAGAGATATCCTTCTAATAAATACTCGCAAACTTGAACCTGACATCCCCCAACAACAAAACCCTAATACATTAAGAAACAAATAACACAAAACACAATACCATCATTATTATCAACAAGAAAAATAACAAAAAACTCTGAAATCGAACCTACCCTGCCGGAAGCAGCATAGTTTGTTAGTAGATCCTAAACCTCTTGACCACAGTATCCAGTACAACACTGTTCATCATCCAGGTACCACCGTCTCGAGATCGAGTGCAGGCACCTCCAGCTTTACTAAGTCCAGACACCTGCAGCCTCTCTGAGTACAAACCCCTCCAGCCTCACTAAGTCCAGACACCAGCAGCCTCTCTGAGTACAAACCCCTCCAGGCTTACTAAGTGACAATTAATCCCAACCCTCCTGAGTCACGACATGTCTCAGCCTGACTGAGTGACAACACCTGGGACTGGCACAAGGTGCGCACGAGTCATTGATAGCAGAGTCGTGTATGGGAAGTCAGTACCATCATGTCCGTCCGTCACGGAGACACTTCGATACTGACGACGATAGCTGTAAACAAGGCGACGTGCCTGACGGCGACTGCTAGCACTATAAACGTCAATAAGAGTGTATCAAATCACCATTCTGTCGTTAGCCCATAACGCGCTGTTGGGATTTGGAACAATCGCTTCAAAAGAAACTGCAAGTTCCATACAGAAAGTTTTATTTATATTCACCGGAAGTTAAAACTTTGTTGACCACCCACCGGGCCGGAAGTTCAACGCCATGACATTTTCGTTTTGCACGGCGGTGAAAAGACGTAAATTGTTGTTAATGCTGTGTCGGGTGGAGTGGGTCGCACTCGCTCGATACGCGCAGGAAGATGTAAAATTGCCTTGGAAGTCCACCCGTGTAGTAAAATTAAGAACGATATATTTATTGTCGCATTCAGCGCTATAAAGCACAATTACACTGACGTCGCTTGATTTAGAGCGCAAGGCGATTGTTGATGAATTAATAAATCGATAATTGTACTGATATTGTAATCATGGCACGGTCGAATACCGATATCCCATGGACTCCATCTTATGCTGAGATACCACTTGCATATTATTTTTGACTCTACATTGTTCAGAGATACGGTCTTGATCACGGATAGGGGGTGGGACATAACTCAGTGGTAAAGCGTCCGCCTAATGCGCGGTCGGTCTAAGATCGATTCCTGCATTTCGACCATTGGACTATTTCTCCTTTCTCGTTTCAGGCAGTGTACCACAGCTGGTATATCAAAGACCGTGATATGTGCTATCCTGTCTGTGGGAAAGTGTATATAAAATATCGCTTCCTTTCTAGGAGTTTATGTCAAAATTACTAATTGTTTGACATCCAATAGCCGATGATTAATAAATCAATGTGCTCTAGTGGTGTTGTTAAACAAAACAAAGCTTAACCTGATCAGGGATAAGTGTCGTCGAGCGCTCTGCCACCAGTGGACATCCCGACACCACGTTCCTTGCAGTGCTCATTCTTAGACGGTGTAATAACAAGAAAACAGAACGTTTCATTGAATGTTTAGTATTAAATTCCATGTCCCTGACTCCACCTTGGGGCGGCATTTAGCTTTGTCAGTTGATCGCTCACCTGAAGTACTTGCGTCGCAGGATCAAACGACCTCCATTCAACTGATTGAATTTTTTTCTCGTTCCAACCAGTGCACCACAACCGGTCAAAGGCCGTGGTATGTGCTCTCCTGTCTGTGTGAAAGTGCAAATAAAATATCCCTTGCTGTTAATTGAACAATAGTACCGGTGAGGTACATGATACGCCCATCAGGAGTTTGATGGAAAACCATATCTATATTAATGAATATGCTATGGGTATGATTCAAGTCTAATAATGTGAAATGTATGCAGTGGGATGGATGAAAAGTTTGTTTTAGACCAACCACCATCCCAAGTTGTTCCTACATGTGGTTTATGGTCCTGTATGCAAGATATGGTCCCGACAAGGATTACTGTTATGTGCAGTCGACCGTGAAAAGTAGGTCACATTGACCTAGTAGCAGTACGCGACAAACCGCCATCCCAAGTTGTTTCTACATATGAGGTTTAATGGTCCTGTATGCAAGATATGGTCCCGACAAGGATTACTGTTATGTGCAGTCGCCCGTGAAAAGTAGGTCACATTGACCTAGTAGTAGTACGCGACAAACCGCCATCCCAAGTTGTTTCTACATATGAGGTCTAATGGTCCTGTGTGCAAGATATGGTCCCGACAAGGATTACTGTTATGTGCAATCAACCGTGAAAAGTAGGTCACATTCACCTAGTAGTAGTACGCGACAAACCGCCATCCCAAGTTGTTTCTACATATGAGGTCTAATGGTCCTGTGTGCAAGATATGGTCCCGACAAGGATTACTGTTATGTGCAATCAACCGTGAAAAGTAGGTCACATTCACCTAGTAGTAGTACGCGACAAACCGCCATCCCAAGTTGTTTCTACATATGAGGTTTAATGGTCCTGTATGCATCTGTACGCAAGATATGGTCCGGACATGAAAAAGTTAACAGACGGACGTACGGACGGACGGACGAACGTATGGACGGACGGACAACGCCATACCATAATACGACCCATCATAGATGGGCGTATACAAATTTAGCGGGTTTCCTCTGATGACTACGAGTACTAATTACCAAATGTTTGACATCCAATTGCCGATGATTAATTAATGTGCTCTAGTGTTGTTGTTAATCAGAACAAACTTTTAACTCAGACCATCTGTATTATATCTTGTCAGTCTGTACTTCCCTCTCTGTTGCTTTGTCCTCCGTCTCTGTCGGTTTGTCCACCGTCTCTGTCAATTTGTCTTCCGTCTCTGTTGGTTTGTCTGTGTGTCTGTCCGTGTGTCTATAAGTAAGTATGTAACTATGTCCTTCTATATCTGCCGGTTTGACTGTCAGTGTATCAACTTGGCCATAACATCTCTCTCTGTTTCTCTGCCTCAATCTGCTGTGAAAGAGATATTATTTCCCTGTGTGGACTGTGAGTGGATTGTAGTTTTATTATCAGAGTAAAAGGTTTCCCGCGATATGGACCCCCATCTGGCGATAACTCAACACAGTGTAGCATATTAATAAACAATTACTCTTCCCTGACGCTGTTCATAACTCTTATTAATAACGGTACCCACAAATCTGAAGACGTTCTTATTTAGTATCACAATCACCTGTACTTATTTAGTATCATAATGTACTACTATTCGCCAGACGTACTTATTTAGTATCACAATTGATGTACTACTATTCGCCAGACGTACTTATTTAGTATCAGAATTGATGTACTACTATTTGCCTGACGTACTTATTTAGTATGACCATTCATGTACTACTATTCGCCTGACGTACTTATTTAGTATCACAATTGATGTACTACTATTCGCCAGACGTACTTATTTAGTATCACAATTGATGTACTACTATTTGCCTGACGTACTTGTTTAGTATCACAATTGATGTACTACTATTCGCCACACGTACTTATTTAGTAACACAATTGATGTACTACTATTTGCCTGACGTACTTATTTAGTATGACCATTCATGTACTACTATTCGCCTGACGTACTTATTTAGTATCACAATTATTGTACTACTATTCGCCTGTCGTACTTATTTAGTATGACCATTCATGTACTACTATTCGCCTGACGTAGTTATTTAGTATCACAATTCATGTACTACTATTCGCCAGACGTACTTATTTAGTATCACTATTCATCTGCTACTATTCGCCTGACGTACTTATTTAGTATGACCATTCATGTACTACTATTCGCCTGACGTACTTATTTAGTATCACAATTCATGTACTACTATTCGCCAGACGTACTTATTTAGTATCACAATTCATGTACTACTATTCGCCAGACGTACTTATTTAGTATCACTATTCATCTACTACTATTCGCCAGACGTACTTATTTAGTATGACCATTCATGTACTACTATTCGCCTGACGTAGTTATTTAGTATCACAATTCATGTACTACTATTCGCCAGACGTACTTATTTAGTATCACTATTCATCTGCTACTATTCGCCTGACGTACTTATTTAGTATGACCATTCATGTACTACTATTCGCCTGACGTACTTATTTAGTATCACAATTCATGTACTACTATTCGCCAGACGTACTTATTTAGTATCACAATTGATGTACTACTATTCTCCAGACGTACTTATTTAGTATCACAATTGATGTACTACTATTCGCCTGACGTACTTATTTAGTATCACAATTGATGTACTACTATTCGCCAGATGTACTTATTTAGTATGACAATTGATGTACTACTATTCGCCAGACGTACTTATTTAGTATCACAATTTATGTACTACTATTCGCCTGACGTACTTATTTAGTATGAGAATTCTTGTACTACTATTCGCCTGACGTACTTATTTAGTATCACAATTGATGTACTACTATTCGCCTGACGTATTTATTTAGCATCACAATTGATGTACTACTATTCGCCAGACGTACTTATTTAGCATCACAATTTATGTACTACTATTCGCCTGACGTACTTATTTAGTATGAGAATTCTTGTACTACTATTCGCCTGACGTACTTATTTAGTATCACAATTGATGTACTACTATTCGCCTGACGTATTTATTTAGCATCACAATTGATGTACTACTATTCGCCAGACGTACTTATTTAGCATCACAATTGATGTACTACTATTCGCCTGACGTACTTATTTAGTATGACAAATCATCTACTACTATTCGCCTGACGTACTTATTTAGTATGACAAATCATCTACTACTACTCGCCTGACGTACTTATTTAGTATCACAATTCATCTCCTACTATTCTCCTGACGTACTTATTTAGTATGACAAATCATCTACTACTGTTCGCCTGACGTACTTATTTAGTATGACAAATCATGTATACTACTATTCGCCAGCCATACGTTCTCTCTCTTAATTTATTATGTTCAATAGTAAAAATGAGATCGAAAATTGGCATTCGGTCGGGTAAGCTACACATTCTTCCGGCCGAAATACATTACTGCTGTTTAAGTTGAATGTATAGTTATTTTAAACTACGGCTATTTGGAGCTTAACATACGGTTATTTTAAATTATATCTACTTCGAGTTTAACATTTAGTTATTTTAAAATACGGCTGTTTGAAGTTTAATATATAGCTATTTTAAACTACGGCTGTTTGAAGTTTAATATATAACTATTTGAAACTACGGCTATTTAGAGTTTAACATATAGTTATTATAAACGAAGGCTGTTTGGAGTTTAACATACGGTTATTTTAAATTATAACTACTTTTCGAGTTTAAGTTATTTTAACCTACGACTGTTTGAAATTTAATATATGACTATTTGAAACTACGGCTATTTGGAACTTAACATACGGTTATTTTAAATTATAGCTACTTCGAGTTTAACATTTAGTTATTTTAAAATACAGGTATTTGAAGTTTAACATATATCTATTTTAAACTACGGCTGTTTGAAGTTTAATATATAACTATTTCAAACTACGGCTATTTAGAGTTTAACATATAGTTATTATAAACTAAGGCTGTTTGGAGTTTAACATACGGTTATTTTAAATTATAACTACTTTTCGAGTTTAAGCTATTTTAACCTTCGACTGTTTGAAATTTAATATATGACTATTTGAAACTACGGCTATTTGGAGTTTAACATATGGCTATTTTAAACTACGGCTATTTGGAGTTTAACATGTGGTTATTTCGATAATTCGAGTGAGACGGTGTGTAGGAGATCCACAGCCACTGCACAGACTATTCCTATTGGCAAAGCAACAAGAGATGTTGTATTTGCACGTTCCCATAGACTGGACAATACATACCACCTGTGTGCAGTCGACCGTGAAAAGTAGGTCACATTGACCCCATCCCAAGTTGTTTCTACATATGAGGTTTAATGGTCCTGTATGCATCTGTACGCAAGATATGGTCCGGACATGAAAAAGTTAACAGACGGACGTACGGACGGACGGACGAACGTATGGACGGACGGACAACGCCATACCATAATACGACCCATCATAGATGGGCGTACACAAATTTAGCGGGTTTCCTCTGATGACTACGAGTACTAATTACCAAATGTTTGACATCCAATTGCCGATGATTAATTAATGTGCTCTAGTGTTGTAGTTAATCAGAACAAACTTTTAACTCAGACCATCTGTATTATATCTTGTCAGTCTGTACTTCCCTCTCTGTTGCTTTGTCCTTCGTCTCTGTCGGTTTGTCCACCGTCTCTGTCAGTTTGTCTTCCGTCTCTGTTGGTTTGTCTGTGTGTCTGTCCGTGTGTTTGATATGTCAAACGTAGGTCAGTGTTTGGGGCAGATGAACCCGACTCCCCCGAGAGCGATCGATCCTCGACCCTTGTATCTGAAACATACATCCTGTCAGATGACGAATCGAGTTATTCTACCCTTCAAACCAGTTCTGCACGACTGCCAAGTGTACTGGCTTGTCCGCAGATAGTCAAATACAATATTTAGTTACATTACTACAATACTTGACTTGCCCGCAGATAGTCAAATACAATCGTTAGTTACAGTGCTACAACACCTAGCTTTTCCGCAGATAGTCAAATAAAATATTTAGTTACATTACTACAACACCTGTCCTCTCCGCAGATTGTCAAATACAATCTTTAGTTACAGTACCACAAAACCTGGCCTGTCCGCAGATAGTCAAATACAATCGTTATTTACATTACTACAACACGTGGCTTGTCCGCAGATAGTCAAATAAAATATTTAGTTACATTACTACAACACCTGGCTTGTCCGCAGATACTCAAATACAATCGTTACTTACATTACTACACCACGTGGCCTGTCCGCATATACTCAGATACAATATTTAGTTACAGTACTACAACATACGGTTTGTCCGCAGATAGTCAAATACAATCGTTAGTTACATTACTACAACACCTGGCTTGTCCGCAGATAGTCAAATACACTATTTGGTTACAGTACTACAGCACTTGGCTTGTTCGCAGATACTCAGATACAATCGTTAGTTACATTATTAAAACACTTGGCCTGTTCGCAGATACTCAAATACAATCTTTAGTTACAGTACTACAACACTTGACTTGTTCGCAGATAGTCAAATACAATCGTTAGTTACAGTACTACAGCACTTGGCTGGTTCGCAGATAGTCAGATATAATCGTTAGTTACAGTACTACAACACCTGGCTTGTCCGCAGATAGTCAAATACAATAGTTAGTTACAGTACTACAACACCTGACCTGTCAACAGATAGTCAAATAAAATATTTAGTTACATTACTACAACATCTGGCTTGTCCGCAGATAGTCAAATACAATGTTTTGTTACAGTACTACAGCACTTGGATTGTTCGCAGATTGTCAAATACAATCGTTAGTTACATTATTACAACACTTGGCCTGTCCGCAGATACTCAATTACAATCTTTAGTTACACTACTACAACACTTGACTTGTTCGCAGATAGTCAAATACAATCGTTAGTTACAGTACTACAACACTTGGCTGGTTCGCAGATAGTGAAATACAATCTTTAGTTACATTACTACAACACCTGGCCTGTCCGCAGATAGTCAAATACAATAGTTACTTACAATACCACAACACCTGTCTTGTCCACAGATAGTCAAATAAAATATTAAGTTACATTACTACAACACCTGGTTTGTCCGCCGATAGTCAAATACAATAGTTACTTACAGTACCACAACACCTGTCTTGTCCACAGATAGTCAAATAAAATATTAAGTTGCATTACTACAACACCTGGTTTGTCCGCCGATAGTCAAATACAATTTTTTGTTATAGTACTACAGCACTTGGCCTGTTCGCAGATACTCAAATACAATCGTTAGTTACATTATTACAACACTTGGTCTGTCCGAAGATACTCAATTACAATCTTTAGTTACAGTACTACAACACTTGACTTGTTCGCAGATAGTCAAATACAATCGTTAGTTACACTACTACATCACCTGGCCTGTCCGCAGATAGTCAAACACAATCTTTAGTTACACTACTACAACACCTGGCCTGTCCGCAGATAGTCAAATACAATCTTTAGTTACATTACTACAACACCTGGCCTGACCGCATATAGTCAAATACAATCATTAGTTACAGTACCACAACACCTGTCTTGTCCACAGATAGTCAAATAAAATATTAAGTTACATTACTACAACACCTGGCCTGACCGCATATAGTCAAATACAATCATTAGTTACAGTACCACAACACCTGGCTTGTCCGCAGATAGTCAAATACAATAGTTACTTACAGTACCACAACACCTGTCTTGTCCACAGATAGTCAAATAAAATATTAAGTTACATTACTACAACACCTGGTTTGTCCGCCGATAGTCAAATACAATAGTTACTTACAGTACCACAACACCTGTCTTGTCCACAGATAGTCAAATAAAATATTAAGTTGCATTACTACAACACCTGGTTTGTCCGCCGATAGTCAAATACAATTTTTTGTTATAGTACTACAGCACTTGGCCTGTTCGCAGATACTCAAATACAATCGTTAGTTACATTATTACAACACTTGGTCTGTCCGAAGATACTCAATTACAATCTTTAGTTACAGTACTACAACACTTGACTTGTTCGCAGATAGTCAAATACAATCGTTAGTTACACTACTACATCACCTGGCCTGTCCGCAGATAGTCAAACACAATCTTTAGTTACACTACTACAACACCTGGCCTGTCCGCAGATAGTCAAATACAATCTTTAGTTACATTACTACAACACCTGACTTGTTCACATACAGTTAAATACAATCGTTAGTTACATTACTACAACACCTGGCTTGTTCACAGATAGTCAAATACAATCTTTAGTTACATTACTACAACACCTAGCCTGACCGCATATAGTTAAATGCAATCGTTAGTTACATTACTACAACACCTGACTTGTCCACAGATAGACAAATACAGTCTTTAGTTACAATACTACAACACCTGGCTTGTTCACAGATAGTCAAATAAAATATTAAGTTACATTACTACAACACCTGGTTTGACCGCCGATAGTCAAATACAATTTTTTGTTACATTATTACAACACTTGGTCTGTCCGCAGATACTCAATTACAATCTTTAGTTACAGTACTACAACACTTGACTTGTTCGCAGATAGTCAAATACAATCGTTAGTTACACTACTACATCACCTGGCCTGTCCGCAGATAGTCAAACACAATCTTTAGTTACACTACTACAACACCTAGCCTGTCCGCAGATAGTCAAATACAATCTTTAGTTACATTACTACAACACCTGACTTGTTCACATACAGTTAAATACAATCTTTAGTTACACTACTACAACACCTAGCCTGTCCGCAGATAGTCAAATACAATCTTTAGTTACATTACTACAACACCTGGCCTGACCGCATATAGTCAAATACAATCATTAGTTACACTACTACAACACCTGGCCTGACCGCATATAGTCAAATACAATCTTTAGTTACACTACTACAACACCTGGCCTGACCGCATATAGTTAAATGCAATCGTTAGTTACTTTACTACAACACCTGACTTGTCCACAGATAGACAAATACAGTCTTTAGTTACATTACTACAACACCTGGCCTGACCGCATATAGTCAAATACAGTCTTTAGTTACATTACTACAACACCTAGCCTGTCCGCAGATAGTCAAATACAATCTTTAGTTACATTACTACAACACCTGACTTGTCCGCAGATAGACAAATACAGTCTTTAGTTACATTACTACAACACCTAGCCTGTCCGCAGATAGTCAAATACAATCTTTAGTTACATTACTACAACACCTGGCCTGACCGCATATAGTCAAATACAATCTTTAGTTACACTACTACAACACCTGGCCTGACCGCATATAGTTAAATGCAATCGTTAGTTACTTTACTACAACACCTGACTTGTCCACAGATAGACAAATACAGTCTTTAGTTACATTACTACAACACCTGGCCTGACCGCATATAGTCAAATACAGTCTTTAGTTACATTACTACAACACCTAGCCTGTCCGCAGATAGTCAAATACAATCTTTAGTTACATTACTACAACACCTGACTTGTCCGCAGATAGACAAATACAGTCTTTAGTTACATTACTACAACACCTAGCCTGTCCGCAGATAGTCAAATACAATCTTTAGTTACATTACTACAACACCTGACTTGTCCGCAGATAGACAAATACAGTCTTTAGTTACATTACTACAACACCTGGCCTGACCGCATATAGTCAAATACAATCATTAGTTACTTTACTACAACACCTGACTTGTCCACAGATAGACAAATACAGTCTTTAGTTACATTACTACAACACCTGACTTGTCCACAGATAGACAAATACAGTCTTTAGTTACAATACTACAACACCTGGCTTGTTCACAGATAGTGAAATAAAATCTTTAATTGCATTAGAATGAATGTATGGATGAGTGTAGGAATGAAGAAATGCATGAATTAATAATTGAGCGAAAGAATGAAAGAACACACTGACCACTACCACACTGACCACTATCACACTTACCAATGTGTGCCAAGTAATGGTACATTAATATAAATGAATAAATAACAAAACAAATCCAGTGAAACAATTAAAGGGACATTCCCGAGTTTGCTGCATTGTAAGATGTTTCCGACTAATAAAATATTTCTACGATTAAACTTACATATTAAATATATTTTCTTGTTTAGCATATCATTGTCTGTATATTCAATGTGTTTCTGGTCGTCTTAATATTTGTAAGAAGCCCAAACTGGATTCGGTCTTCAAATAATTCCGTACGTACGAAAAAATGTTTTATAGGAAATAAAATGAAATTTAACCTAGTACAAATATTATAACGATCAGATACACGTTTTTAATAATATACAGCCACTAATATTTTATGCAGAAAAATATATTTGATATGTAATTACAATCGTTAAAAAGTCTCTGTCAGTCGATAACATCTTAAAAATTGCAGCAAACTCAGGAATGTCCCTTTAACACAATGTACTGCGTTTATGTTATGAATGGAACTATCTAAGAATCTGACATATCTTTATATTTTGTTATCGGTGAAACAAAGATATCTTTCTAATAGTAACAGGCGCTGATAAAAAAAATGTGCTGGGATATCATTAGCAAACGTTCCTTTCTTTTGCAATCTTGTCTTTTTCCGGGACTGTGTTTGTTAGACTCTGTCCAACAGTATAATATGATAGACATTTCCAGACCAGCATGAAACTGACATTACACGAGAGCGAAATAACATAGACCACATGGCCTGTATAACGATCTATATTCATTTAATTACACGTAATATGGAAATGATCAGAAATCCAGATTTGAACAGACTGACTAAGCTGCAGTGAATTCATTTGGTCTCGTAGATAATTAATCCTCAATGACTTAATGTGATCGATGGACGTTTGAACTCAATGGTTGAATAAAGCACGTGAAAATGATGAGGGGTTAGTTTTGTAATGTACTAGGACAGATGGGGAGGGATTGGATGTCCTGCCAGTAATAAACTGCACTGTATTACAAGTTCGTCGTCATCAGACTCTTATCTCTATCATTAATTTGGAGGGTGGACATAGCCCAGTTGTAAAGTGCGCGGTCGGTCTGGGATCGATCTACGTCGATAGGCCCATTCGACTATTTCTCATTCCAGCCAGTACACTACGACAGCTATATAAATTACCGTGGTATGTGCTATCATGTCTGTTGCATGGTGCATATAAAATATCCCTTGCTACTAACATAAAAATGTAGCGGGTTTTCTGACTAATACAAAACGTCAGAATTACCAAATGTTCGACATGATTAATAAGTCAATGTGCCCTAGTGGTGTCGTTAAACAAAGCAATAACTTTCTATCGTCCACAGTGTTCACCGATTTCCGTTAGGCCGTTCGTGAAGTCTCTAACACCCCCAGCTGTGTCGTGCTCCATATCGGCATATTCTACGATTTGCACGAGTAGCATATAATAACAATCTTGACAATACGTTATTTGTCAGCACAGTAGACCAATGATAATGGCGTTCATTAAAATGAACTGATAATACGATTCTATTGCGATGTGGAATATTCCGAGTATATAACCATTGAATACGACGTCAGTTGATATAATGACGATGGTATATTAATTCTGGCAGGCCGTAAACGGAACTGATGAGATTGTGGGTGCGATGTGAAGTAATCCGCGTAGATGATCAGTGAATATGACGTAACATGGTATGATAACGATCATAGAATATTAATTAGGATAGGCCTTGATGATTTGAAGTTTACACATTATTACTAACACGTCGTTGGGCAATTCTATGGTAGCAAATGTGACAATCAGCCATGTGTGTCAACCTCTGCTGAATAACGGTCATACATCAAGGTGTTCTTGTGTGCTTTATGATCAAGTATACTGGCTGCCATTGTTACATATCCCCAACATACAAGCCATTGGTGAAGGGTTGGGCAAGAAAATCCCAAATGGGTCTGTAATACGTGACGTGGAATCGGACAAGGTTTTGAAGTGTTTTCGAGTTCATTCAGAAACTCTGTGAAGTGTGCACACATTAATAACAATGTGTTCATAGATGGAATGGTGATCTATCTGTACCAGCCTAAACTAAAGGATAATTATTCAAAGCCTCCATGAAATCAGAATCAGGTTTGATGGTGACAATGTTTTATCATAATATTTCAACTTTAAATACATCAAACAGGTTTTAACGAATAGTCAAAGGAGTGAAAACAATAATGGATAACTGGCTACGGGTGATTCATTCATAGCTGAAATATCTAAACTAAAAATATGTTTTACAAAAGGCAACAAAGCTCTGCAAATACTCTGACAAACCTCCTCTAAAGAAAACCCCAACCATTAAAGAGTATTTTTCAAGTAACGAAAACTAGAGCACATTAATGTATTAATTATTGCCTACTGGATGTCACACGATACTTTTGTCATGTAGTTTCATATTAGCAGCAAGGTATCTTTTATATACACTTTTCCATACTGGACAGCACATACCATGGCCTTTGATGTACGAGTCGTGAGGCAGTAGCTAGGACAGGGGAAACCCAGTAAGAGGATGGGATGACCGAGGAGTTGGATCATATGACGAAAGCTCCTCGGACGAACACTATACCCACTATACCGACTAGGCTAAATCCCGCACCTTTTCAAGACTTTGTTTTATTTAACGGCACCACTAGAGCACATTGATTTTTTTATCTTGTCATCGGCTATTGGACGTCAAACATATGGTCATTCTAGTCCGAGATCCATAGGTCTGAAAGCCCTCAAAAATGGGTTGTGTTTTATTTGTTTGAATAGGCCTTCTTGTGATAGAAATGGGTTGTGTTTTATTTGTTTGAATAGGCCTTCTTGTGATAGAAATGGGTTGTGTTTTATTTGTTTGAATAGGCCTTCTTGTGATAGAAATGGGTGGTCTGCTTTGCCAAAAAATTTGCAAACAAAAATTATGGCTACATTTATACATATACTATGCAATATTTTTGTAGCAAAAACAAAAAAAAAAATAACAATAATATAAAAAAATTGATTATGTTCTTCCCTACAAAACCTGTTGTTACTGTAGCTCATTAAATGTATTCTAATAATGCCAAACAATTAACCATTAACCCACTGACCTGGACATACAGCCCAGAGAACTGAAGTAAGTGCCCAGGATAGCGTGCTTGAACATTCATTGGACATATGCACGAAAATCGAATTAAAGGTAAAGAAAAGACCCCCAAAAATCAGTTCAACAGACGCTATGCGTTCTGATGCATGGATTCATAGACGTGTTATCAGTGCATGTATCAGGAAGATTGTGAACAACTATGTGGCCCGCCCATTGTCAATCTCCCCCCCCCCCCTCCCCCTCCCCATCCCAATGTTAAACTGTTATTAATGATGCTGATCAATTCCATACCAAAGGAAACTATCTAAGCTTGAATGATCGTTTCCCACCTGAACTAAACACAAATCTGTATCGGTGTGTGCGAGTGTGTGTGTGTGTGGGGGGGGGGGGGGGGGGATATTTTGACCAACATTGTGTGTCCCCATCTTTACTTTGGATCTACGAAGAATAAAGTAATGTTTAAACACCTATCAGAAGAAACAATGGCTATGCAATGAGAAATTAAAATACAGTTAAACCTAAACATGTAGCTATTCATAGTCAGTAGACACCTGTCTTAGTTGATCGTTTTGTTCCCCCTGGATGATCTGTATTGCCTTTATGAAGTAACGGCAGCGGTATCTGTGGTAACGGCGTCATGTTTTATATTTAGCTCAACTTTAAAGGTTTGCGTTTAGCCTCATTTCTCACAAACTATAAGTCTTACATCATTGACATTGGTTTATAGCTTCATCTATGATAATGAAACTTCATCTCAATGACTGTTAAAAAAATCTAATTTATAAAATAAAATATTAATTGATGGTATAATTAGTTGTAATCCATGTAAAATTGTGTAGTAATTCGTTTACAACCCTATAGAGCTGTTTGACAGTAATACTAAGATGAATAAATGTCGTTATTCAGATTCGGGCATTTTCTTTAATTTGGGCAAAAATCAGCCTGCACCCCCCCCCCCCCCCCCCCGCCCCCCTATCTGCTTCCATAAAATGATCGACATGTAATTTTACATTCACTGACATTACTTACTAGCATGTAAATATTAACAGGCATATGTGACACTTTGCAATATGTTTAGGATTTGATAGTTATAAACTACTAAAACTACCGTTGTTTAATGTACATACAGATAGTGTGCTTTTGGCCAATTTAGGTTCATGTATAAAACACATTAATTGCGAAAGTAAAATTAAAAAACAATATGAATATACTTCAATTTTCGTGACTGGTTGCTTTCTGTACTTCTGCTTGTCAAACAGGGACAGTAATTAAAACTATAGGTGGTTAATTGCTAAAAGATTTGATGAAATGTCAAATGCCCTGATTTAATAGAGCCCGCGATTCAACAAAAAGCAGTATACATGAACATATGGTCATATTTTTTGTTTGCAATGTTTCCCGCAAAGCAGACCACCCAATTGTTTACCCTGAAGGTCTGTTCTAACAAATAAATAGCAAAGCAAAAGTATGTTGTGCCGATTCAGGTCCATCAAAATTTTAAGCCCTTGGATCCCGGACTATTCTGACACTGTTGTTTAAAGGAAACCCGCTGTCGCCACATAGGCTACTCCTTTACGACAGGCAGCGAGGAATCTTTTATTTGCGCTTCCAACAGGCAGGATAGCACAAACCATGGCCTTTGTTGAACCAGTTATGGATCACTGGTCGGTGCAAGTGGTTTACACCTATCCAATGAGCCTTGCAGAGCACTCTCTCAGGATTTGGAGTCGCTATCTGGATTAAAAATCCCATGCCTCGACTGGGATCCGAACCCAGTACCTACCAGCCTGTAGACCGATGGCCTAACCACGACGCCACCGAGGCCGGTGCACCTTTTCAATCAACGTTATATATAAATATATATATAGTATTTAGTAAAATTTGTCAGATATACATGCAGGTCCATTTGCGTGTATGGATTTCTTTCAGCATCGATTATATTATTTAGTCCTGTATCCTCAAAACGATGCCACGGTGACCCATCTGAATATGTCCTATATAAACAATTCGTTTAAGATCAATGATATTTAACGGTCATCTGTGTAGTATTCTCTATATAAACAACTCGCTGTGGGATAAATGGTATCTAATGGCACTCGTATAGTATTCTCTATACAAACAACTCGCTGTAAGATAAATGGTACTAAACGGCCACCCATGTAGTATTCTCTATATAAACAACTCGTAGTAACATAAATGATATCTAACGGTCACTGATGTAGTATTATCTATATAAACAACTCGTTATACATAATATACATGATATCTACTGGCCATTCATATAGTATTATCTATATAAATGACTCGTAAGATAAATGGTATCTAACGGCCACCCATGTAGTATTCTCTGTATAAATACCTCGTTGTAAGATAAATGGTATCTAACGGCCACTCATGTAGTATTCTCTATATAAACAAGTGGTTGTGAGATAAATGATATCTAACGGCCACCCATGTAGTATTCTCTATATAAACAACTGGTTGTGAGATAAATGATATCTAACGGCCACCCATGTAGTATTCTCTATATAAACAACTGGTTGTGAGATAAATGATATCTAACGGCCACTCATGTAGTATTATCTATATAAACAACTCGTTATACATAATATACATGATATCTACTGGCCATTTATATAGTATTATCTATATAAATGACTCGTAAGATAAATGGTATCTAACGGCCACCCATGTAGTATTCTCTGTATAAATACCTCGTTGTAAGATAAATGGTATCTAACGGCCACTCATGTAGTATTCTCTATATAAACAAGTGGTTGTGAGATAAATGATATCTAACGGCCACCCATGTAGTATTCTCTATATAAACAACTGGTTGTGAGATAAATGATATCTAACGGCCACCCATGTAGTATTCTCTATATAAACAACTGGTTGTGAGATAAATGATATCTAACGGCCACTCATGTAGTATTCTCTATATAAACAACTGGTTGTGAGATAAATGATATCTAACGGCCACCCATGTAGTATTCTCTATACAAACAACTCGTTGTAAGATGTTGTAAGATAAATGGTATCTAACGGCCACTCATGTAGTATTCTCTATATAAACAACTGGTTGTAAGATAAATGGTATATAACGGCCACCCATGTAGTATTCTCTATACAAACAACTCGTTGTAAGATAAATGGTATCTAACGGCCACTCATGTAGTATTCTCTATATAAACAACTCGTTGTAAGATACATGGTATCTAACGGTCGCTCATGTAGTATTCTCTATATAAACAACTGGTTGTAAGATACATGGTATCTAACGGTTGCTCCTGTAGTATTCTCTATATAAACAACTCGTTGTAAGATACATGGTATCTAACGGCCACTCATGTAGTATTCTCTATATAAATAACTCGTTGTAAGATACATGGTATCTAACGGTCGCTCCTGTAGTATTCTCTATATAAACAACTCGTTGTAAGATACATGGTATCTAACGGTCGCTCCTGTAGTATTATCTATATAAACCACTCGTTCTAAGATAAATGGTATCTAACGGCCACTCATGTAGTATTCTCTATATAAACAACTCGTTGTAAGATAAATGGTATCTAACGGCCACTCATTTAGTATTCTGTGTAAAAACAATTCGTAAGACAAATGGTATCTAACGGCCACTCGTGTAGTATTCTCTGTATAAACAACTCGTTGTAAGATACATGGTATCTAACGGCCACTCATGTAGTATTATTTATATAAACAACTTGTTGTAAGATACATGGTATCTAACGGTCGCTCCTGTAGTATTATCTATATAAACAACTCGTTGTAAGATACATGGTATCTAACGGCCACTCATGTAGTATTATCTATATAAACAACTCATTGTAAGACAAATGGTATCTAACGGCCACTCGTGTAGTATTCTCTATATAAACAACTCGTTGTAAAATAAATGATATCTAGTGACCACTCATGTAGTATTCTCTATATAAACAACTCGTTCTAAGATAAATGGTATCTAACGGCCACTCATGTAGTATTCTGTATATAAACAACTCGTTGTAAGATAAATGGTATCTAACGGCCACTCATGTAGTATTCTCTATGTAAACAACGTGTTAAGTAATGATATCTAGCGACCACTCATGTAGTATTCTCTATAAAAACAACTCGGTGTAAAGTAAATAATACCTAACGACAACTAATGTAGTATTCTATACATTTACATCAGTTTAAAACATCTAGAATGAAATAATAAAAGAACACATTATGAAGTTATTATAAATGATGTAGAGGTTGTTTTCAGCCGATATGCTGACGTGGATGAAAGATATCAAAATCTTATGAGAGTAATTTCAATGCAATTTTACTCGACTCCCTCAACAACCTGGACGCCGCCCTGACAGCTGCATCTTCTTGCAGCGGCAACAACATTTCCGCCACGTGGCGCGTCATGAACAGCTGTGCGCAGATTAGCAACGATGTGTGCGCATGGCACGAGGTGCAGGTAACGAACACGTTAACGTCCTGCACTAATTGCTGAAAGCGCGTCATGTAATGTTCAGGTGTCAATCTTTCTAAAAGGGCGGGGTGTAGCTCAGGGGTATTGTACTCGTTTCAACTTCATGTGTTAATCTTTCTGAAAAGGGCGGGGTGTAGCTCAGGGGTACTGTACTCGTTTCATGTTCATGTGTCAATCTTTCTGAAAAGGACGGGGTGTAGCTCAGTGATACTGTACTCGTTTCAACTTCATGTGTCAATCTTTCTGAAAAGGGCGGGGTGTAGCTCAGGGGTACTGTACTCGTTTCATGTTCATGTGTCAATCTTTCTGAAAAGGGCGGGGTGTAACTCAGGGGTACTGTACCCGTTTCATGTTCATGTGTCAATCTTTCTGAAAAGGGCGGGTTGTAGCTCAGGGGTACTGTACCCGTTTCATGTTCATGTGTCAATCTTTCTGAAAAGGGAGGGGTGTAGCTCAGGGGTACTGTACTCGTTTCATGTTCATGTGTCAATCTTTCTGAAAAGGGCGGGGTGTAGCTCAGGGGTACTGTACTCGTTTCAAGTGCATGGGTTGCAGGATCGACCGCTGACAAATAACTTAAATTGTCCCGTCGTAACCAGTGTTCGACGACTGGTACATCGAAGGAAATGGTATGTACTATCCTGTCTGGAAAAGTGAATTATTATTTTTAAAAGACTCCTTGGTGCATTTGCATTAAGAGTAGCCTTCTCAATTAACGAAATGCGAAAATAGCCATATGATTGTAGGTAAATGCCCGTAGTTCATACGCACTGACCACTTGTTAAATAGTCTTTTATAATATCTTACATTTTCAGTGCAATCAAAGTATGTGATATTTTTCAGATCACATACTTTGAGAATTTGATAACTTTGCAAATTAGATGTAAATTAGTCGAGGTCTCGGCACTAAGTTTATTGACATTTAAGCAAACGTACTTGGGTGACATTCCATGATTGACGTATGCATTCATAGTAATCAAATAAAAACATTTCAATGGCAATTTGACACTGAAAGCTGTCCAGCGTTCAGAAAACAAAAAACGTTAGGCATAACTTTATTTTGATGTAAGGACATCCAAAATGACGTCATTCGAGTTTGACGTCATTTCCATTCAAAAATACACCGCGCCACATATTCTTACGTCATTTGAATATCTAGTAATGGCGGACTGGAATTAAAGTTGCGTGTACAGTTTACAAAAACATGATGTATTAAGCTTGAGATTATATGATAAAGAGATTATTACCCTCGTATATTTCGGTATCGTCAATATCATATATTAGGAATAAAAATAATGTATTATGCTCGCCAGAGGCTCGCATAATACAATTTTTATTCCTAATATATGATATTGACGATACCGAAAAACACTCTGGTAATAACCTATATATATATATATATATATATATATATATATATATATATGTATGCATCTTTAACGACCCCCCCCCCCCCCCTCCCAAAAAAAAAAGAAAAAAAGTATAGATCAGCTATTAGGTGTCAAACGAAGGTAAGAACATCAATATGATTATTTCCATCAAAAATAAAAAATAAAATAAAAATAAACATACATACATACATTAGTTAATTAATTCATTTGAGAACTAAACAAACGAAACACTTGGAGAAAATATACTTTAGATTTTCAATGTTAAATGTCTAATTAAATGTTTAAGAAATCCAAAATATTTCTCTATTCATTTGTGACGACTGCCCCTAAGAATGATTGTTCTGAGTTTCAGAAAACTCTAGGAGGAGATATACTTTCACAATTTCAATATTAAATTCCTAATTAAATACTTCCCAAATATCTCTCTGTTGGTTTGAATTGCAAAGACTGCCACTGAATTTCAAAATTACCCAATCGTAGTTCTAGATGCAGGGGTTGAAAATTAATATTTTTTACCACTATTCCGTCTAAAAATGTACTATCCCTTCAATTATTAATGTACCACTAGTTTTCCTGAGTGTGCTACGTCGCCCTGTACAACATTGCATAACGAACAATTGTTTATATACCAGTCTATGCATTACTGCGTACTAGGTGGAATTACAAACGAACTTACTCCAAACATTAGTCTCGATCAAAAAGACGTTTATTTTGTACTGGTAAGTGCACGAGAAAGGTCTTAGTAGCGCGAGGATTTGTTCTGCAGAATAGTGTAGCTGAAGAAAAAGCGTAAGCGGAATAGTCGCAGGTGATTTTCGGTATTCCGTGCTTTATTTTCACTTTCATGACGGAATATTGGAAGAATTGATTTACTATTCCGTTTCGAAATTTACTATTTGCGGAATAGCGGAATAGCGTAAAATTCGACCTCTGAGATGATAGACTTTTAAAGTTTGAATGTTAAATGTCTATATAAAATGTTTATATTTAAATAAAAGATCACAAATTCAAAATTGTCTCTAATAGTTTGTGGGTGTGCCACAGAAGATCACTGTACCCAGTTGCAAAACATCCCAATCAAACTTCTAGGAGAATACAGATGTTTAAATGTTCAATAATTAATTTTTATTCAACTTTTAATATTTTAAATAAAAGTTCAAAAGTTACACATTTTTGAAATAGCTCTCTATTCCTTTATGGTGACTTCATTATACCGATTAATCCACCGAAGATAGATTTTAATGAAAATGCTGACGGACGGACTGATGGACGGACAGAGAACAGAGGGACGAACGTACGTCAAACACATCAGTATTAGAAAAGCTCCGCTGACAAACGTCATAGCAGAGCTAATATAAACTATTCCTTGCTGTTTTTCCGTAGGACAAACCTTTGTGGTGGTAGCTGGTTTTGTTTTTATTATCCAGATCCAAATACTTTAAACTCATGCGGAGGTATTGTTAAATAGTCCTCTCCTCTCATAGCCCGACATTCTATCCTACTGTGGTGGGTGATGACCATACGACATGTTTGAACATACAGCGTGTTTGAACATACAGCGTGTTTGGATATGCAGCGTGTTTGAACATACAGCGTGTTTGGACATGCAGCGTGTTTGAACATACAGCGTCTTTGGACATGCAGCGTGTTTGAACATGCAGTTTGAACATACCACTTATTTCAACATACCGCATGCTTAAACATACAACATTTGAACAGTGTTTGAACATACGACTTATTTGAACATACCGCATGTTTAAACATACAACATTTGAACATACAGCGTGTCTGAATATACGACGTATTTGAACATACCATATGTTTCAATATACAGCGTGTCTAAACATACCACGTGTTTCAACATACAACACAGCGTGTTTCAACATACCGCATGTTGGAATATATATCGTGTCTGAACATAACGTGTTTCAACATACCGTGTGTTTGAACATACCGCGCGATTGAACACTAATTATGATACAAGCAGACAAACAGAGTATTTGTCCTTATGTGTCTTTAAAAAAAGGATTCTTTCTCATAACAGTTAATAATGATTATTGTAAATGGCACCCTATAAACGCGCCGTTAGGTTGCTTACACTCATTCTCTTTTTACATGCATTTCAAAAGAATATATTCTATGAAAAATAGAACAATATTGAACGGGTTACATAATAGGAAGTGCATTATATATTTTAAAAAGAACTGTTTTGTAAGCCGGACTATATGAAATATGGGCGTGTTGCCTTAAGAGTGTTTCCTCCACGCACGAGGCGGCTGGTAACATCGTGCCCTCGACAGTGAAGTATGCGAGTTATGCGAGTTATGAAATGTGGAGTAATGAGGAAACTACAGCGCGGAGGTGAGGTAGACTGCGCACTCGGTTTGTGTGCTGATAACGCACTGATACGGTACAAAGAAATGAGGTCAGTGTCTTCTACACTGGCGGGTTACGCGGTGCACTGCGCATGCACAGCTGGACGTGGCCGGTATCGAGGCCTCTGACTTACGGTTACACCGCGCCGAGGAATTTTAAACAAACGAAAGGAATGTTTTTCAGACACCCCAGTCCATGTTTTTGTGAATATTAGGAGTGAGGCGTAAAGAAATGCGATAATGGATCTAAAGTGCCAAATAACAAACCTGCCCTAAGTTCAACAACAGAAAGCGACGCTTACGTTCGCGAACTACTGAACTGGGTCCAGATGTAGTTTAAAATCCATCTAGTGAACGTGTATCCTGCTTTGACTGGGGCGAGGTGTGTGTGTGTGTGTGTGTGTGTGCGCACGCGCGTGTGTGTGTGTGTGTGTGTGTGTGTGTGTGTGTGTGCGTAGCCCAGTGGTAAAGTGCTCAATTGGTGCGTGATCGGTCTAGGATCGACCCCTCTCGGCGAGCCCTTTGAGTTATTTCTCGATCCAGCCAGTGGACAACAACTGGTATGTGCTATCCTGTATTTGGAATGGTGCTTATAAACAATATCGTGCTACCAATGGCAAACATGTCCTCTAAGACTACGGTATATGTTTAACACCCAGCAGCTGATGATCAATAAATCAATGTGCGTTAGTGGTGTCGTTTAGCAAAATAAAGTTTAACTTTTGCTCTGACTGTCCGAGCACGATTCTCTGCGTCTACACCATATCATACTGTACTCAAGGGCGGACCCATGGTTTGTCTAGGCAGGCAGGGCATGGGCGTCCGCTAGGAGGCAATGGGGGCTGGGGCTAGGACCTGCCTCTCACTAATCTGGACTTGAAATTGGTTTGAATGTTTATTCATTAGTCAAATTATACGTTCGGCATTTACCATAATTTATTATGAAGAATCGTACTTGTAATATGCAGGACATTGCATTTTAGAACATCAAGTTTTTGTATCTTGTCCACGCAATCACTATTAAAATGTGCTATTTTGAATGATACGTATTTGTCACTACAGCACCTATCACAAATGGCAAATATTATGGACTCTTAATACGAACCCTAAGGCAAGAAGAAAATTTAATTAAATGTAAAATTACATTTTAAACTAGTATTTTTAGTTTCGCTATGACGTTCGTCAGGAAGCTTTCTTAATACCGATTTCTCTGGCATCCATCAGGCATCTGTCCATCCATACTTTTAGCAGGTTGTTCACAAACTAGGCATAGTGATCTTTTAGGGCAATGCCCAAAACTAATAAAGATATTTCCGACATTTAGAATTTTTATTAATTATTATTATTATTTGTAAAATAATTAAACTGAAAAATTGAAAATTTTAATCGGATAGTTCTAAATCTTGGTACTATGATTCTCTTGGGCATTCTTTCCAAAATATTAAGACATTTTGAATTTCTATTAAATAATTAAATAATTAACACTGACAATGTGAAGGTCTATCTGTTACTAGAGTTTTTGAATGGATAAATGCTTTTCAGATGAAGGCTGCACAAACTAATAGAGCGACATACCGGAATTTTTTTGAATTTTTAAATATTTATTAAGTTTTTGAAATTTAAATACATTGACATTGGAGATTGTTCTGAAACGTAGTGCTATAATCCTAAGGCTCAATATCAACAAACTAACAGAGATATATTTAGGAAATATAGAACATTTAAATTGTTATTAAATTTTAAATATTTAAACAGAAAGTTAACATTTTAACATTTGAAAATCTATATTATTGCTCTCTATCTCAGTACAGTGCTTTTCAGAGGCAGTTTCAGAAACTATTAAAAGTGTTCTTCGGAAATGTTGAATGTTTATTACATTTTAAACATTAAATACAAATTTAACATTGTTCATTTGAAAGTCTATCTTCTTCTAGAGTTTTGATTGGATAATTCTAAAACTAAGTACAATGATTCGTAGGGACAGTTTTCACAAACTAATAGAGACATATTTGTAAAAGTGTGCATTAATGAACATTTATGAAATAAAAAAATAATGGACGTTTTTCATCGAAAATGTAAATGTCTATCTTTCCCCAGAGGTTTGGTTGCATAATTCGAAACTCAGTATAAATAGAGACTAACTAGTTAATGCCGTCGGATATCTGCTTTATGCAGCGAAACTCAGTATAAATAGAGACTAACTAGTTAATGACGTCGGATATCTGCTTTATCCAGCGAAACTCAGTATAAATAGAGACTAACTAGTTAATGACGTCGAATATCTGCTTTATCCAGCGAAGGTAAGAATGCTTGAACCTTAATTGGATATAAGCACGAAAAAGTTTGAAATAAAAAATTTATGAAATTCAGTACAATTATTCCTAATGGCAGTCTTCCTAAACTAATAGAGATATTTATGACATTCAGTACTATTATTCCTAATGGCAGTCTTCCTAAACTAATAGAGATATTTATGAAATTCAGTACTATTATTCCTAATGGCAGTCTTCCTAAACTAATAGAGATATTTATGACATTCAGTACAATTATTCCTAATGGCAGTCTTCCTAAACTAATAGAGATATTTATGACATTCAGTACTATTATTCCTAATGGCAGTCTTCCTAAACTAATAGAGAGATATTTATGACATTCAGTACCATTATTCCTAATGGCAGTCTTCCTAAACTAATAGAGATATTTATGAAATTCAGTACAATTATTCCTAATGGCAGTCTTCCTAAACTAATAGAGAGACGTTTATGAAATTCAGTACTATTATTCCTAATGGCAGTCTTCCTAAACTAATAGAGATATTTAGGACATTCAGTACTATTATTCCTAATGGCAGTCTCCCTAAACTAATAGAGAGAAGTTTATGAAATTCAGTACAAATATTCCTAATGGCAGTCTTCCTAAACTAATAGAGATGTTTATGAAATTCAGCACAATTATTCCTAATGGCAGTCTTCCTAAACTAATAGAGATATTTATGACATTCAGTACTATTATTCCTAATGGCAGTCTTCCTAAACTAATAGAGAGATGTTTATGACATTCAATACTATTATTCCTAATGGCAGTCTTCCTAAACTAATAGATATTTATGACATTCAGTACTATTATTCCTAATGGCAGTCTTCCTAAACTAATAGAGAGATATTTATGACATTCAGTACAATTATTCCTAATGGCAGTCTTCCTAAACTAATAGAGATATTTATGACATTCAGTACTATTATTCCTAATGGCAGTCTTCCTAAACTAATAGAGATATTTATGAAATTCAGTACTATTATTCCTAATGGCAGTCTTCCTAAACTAATAGAGAGACATTTATGAAATTCAGTACAAATATTCCTAATGGCAGTCTTCCTAAACTAATAGAGAGATATTTATGACATTCAGTACTATTATTCCTAATGGCAGTCTTCTTAAACTAATGGCCTCAGACCACAATTAATTTCGCTATATGTTTCTATATAGCCTTAGTGGCTATAACATTTTTATTAATATCAGCAGGTCCGTGAAGTTTTGTATGTACCTTTGCCTGCATGGGGGACACATACCCTGAAAAGGACAACCCCTGTTGTCCAGCTCTTTCTCCCAGCATATTGGTTTAAACAGACACACCCTCTAAACCAGGCCGGAGTACACCCATTTTACACAAAAAACACTACTTTTGCATGGGCCGGAATTACCACAAACAAGTCTTCAATGTCAACAAGTTACACATGTTTACAAACTACATGCTATCCCCTGTCACTTCAGTCAAACAGTTGCCACTTCATAGCTGTCTGCCATGAAATAATCACAGTCAAACAGCAGACTACTTGCGCGGTGAAACTTCTGGATTTTGGACAACCAAATGGGAAGATAACTGTAATCTGAGGCCTAATAGAGAGATATTTATGAAATTCAGTACAAATATTCCTAATGGCAGTCTTCCTAAACTAATAGAGAGATATTTTGGAAAATTAGATTTTTAAGATTAAATTTTAAACATTTAACTCGAAATGTAATATTGTAAATTTGAAAGTCGGACTACTTTTAAAGTTTTGATTGGATACTTCTAAAACTCAACACAATGATTATCGGTGTGGGTTGGGATGGGGTGGGGATATTTATAAAGTTCTGAATTTGTGAATGTTTCTTAAATTAAAAAATAATAATAACATTTTATATGGACAATTAAAACTCTATCTTCTCCTAAAATTTTGATTGGCTAGTTTTGAAACTCAGTGTATTTATAAGCAGAGGCAGTCTTCCGCATGCTGGTATAGATCTCTAAAGCTATTTATCAAGCCTAATGGTATATAGTACATGTAGAGTAATCCAGCCTGATGGTATACAGTACATGTAGAGTAAGCCAGCCTAATGGTATACAGTACATGTAGAGTAAGGCAGCCTAATGGTATACAGTACATGTAGAGTAATCCAGCCTAATGGTATACAGTACATGTAGAGTAAGCCAGCCTAATGGTATATAGTACATGTAGAGTAAGCCAGCCTAATGGTATATAGTACATGTAGAGTAAGCCAGCCTAATGGTATATAGTACATGTAGAGTAAGCCAGCCTGATGTTATATAGTACATGTAGAGTGTTTATATCTGGCCTGATAAGTATATAGTGGATGTTGTTTATATCTGGCCAGCCTAAAGTTATACCGTACATGTAGAGTAATCCAGCCTAATGGTATATAGTACATGTAGAGTAAGCCAGCCTAATGGTTTATATAGTAGTACAGAGTGGCCAGCCTAATTATATCTAGTACATGTAATGTTTTTTATATAGTACATGGTATATTGTTTATATCTGGTAAGCCTAATGCCTATATAGTATATAGTACATGTAGAGTAATCCAGCCTAATGTTTTATACAGTACATGTAGAGTAAGTTTATATCTGATAGTCTAATGTACATATAGAGTACACCGTGCCTGTTTATATCTGGTCGTACTAATGTAGAGTAGAGTACCTAATGATTTGTTTATATCTGGTAAGCCTAATGTTTAATGAGTATACAGTACATGTACTTTATGTTCCAGCCTAGTGGTATACAGTACATGTAGAGTACACCAGTGGATTTGTTTATAGTCATGTCAGCCTAATGTTTTATATAGTATATAGTGGATTTGAGTATATCTGGTCAGCCTAATGTTTTATATAGTACATGTGGATTTGTTTATATCTGGTCAGCCTAATGTTTTATATAGTACATTGTGGATTTGTTTATATCTGGTCAGGTATATAGTACATGTGGTATATAGTTTATAGAGTCAGCCTAATGTTTTATATAGTACACCGTGGATTTGTTTATATCTGGTAAGCCTAATGTTTTATATAGTACACTGTGGATTTGCTTATATCTGGTCAGCCTAATGTTTTATATAGTACATGTGGATTTGTTTATATCTGGTAAGCCTAATGTTTTATAGAGTACACCGTGGATTTGTTTATATCTGGTCAGCCTAATGTTTTATAGAGTACACCGTGGATTTGTTTATATCTGGTCAGCCTAATGTTTTATATAGTACATTGTGGATTTGTTTATATCTGGTAAGCCTAATGTTTTATATAGTACACCGTGGATTTGTTTATATCTGGTCAGCCTAATGTTTTATAGAGTACACCGTGGATTTGTTTATATCTGGTAAGCCAGCCTAATGTTTTATATATAGTACATGTGGATTTGTTTATATCTGGTCAGCCTAATGTTTTATATAGTACACCGTGGATTTGTTTATATCTGGTCAGCCTATGTTTTATATAGTACAGTCACCAGTTTATATGGTCAGCCTATGTTATATAGTACATGTAGATTTGGTTTATATCTGGTGGACATTTTATGGTCAATGTTTTATAGAGTACACGTGGATTTGTTGATATTGTATATTCTAACTGATCGTATTTTAGTATAGTTGTAGAGTAATAAGTTTATATGGTACTAATTATGTAGAGTATAGGCCACTTGTTGGTATATTTGAACATATCTGGTAATGTACTATAGTAATACAACTTTGGATTTGTTTATATCTAGTCAGCCTAAAACAGATTTTATGGTATATGGATTTGTTTTATAATCCAGCCTAATTTTTTATATAGTACATTGGATTTGTTTCCGATCATACAGCCTAATGGTATATAGTATCATGTTCGTATCCCCTGGCAGCCTAATGTTTTATATGTACACTGTCTTTTGTTTATATCTGGTCAGATAATGTTTTGTATAGTACACTGTGGATTTGTTTATATCTGGTCAGCCTAATGTTTTATATAGTACACAGTACATTTGTTTATATCTGGTCAGCCTAATGTTTTATATAGTACATGTGGATTTGTTATTTGTGGTATATCTGGTATAGCCTAATGTTTTATAGAGTACAATGTGGATTTGTTTATATCTGGTCAGCCTAGCCTGTTTTATATAGTACACACGTGGATTTGTTTATATCTGGTCAGCCTAATGTTTTATATAGTACACCGTGGATTTGTTTATATCTGGTAAGCCTAATGTTTTTATATAGTAGTACACCGTGGATTTGTTTATATCTGGTCAGCCTAATGTTTTATATAGTACACGTGGATTTGTTTATATCTGGTCAGCCTAATGTTTTATATAGTACACCGTGGATTTGTTTATATCTGGTCAGCCTAATGTTTTATATAGTACACTATGGATTTGTTTATATCTGGTAAGCCTAATGTTTTATATAGTACACTGTGGATTTGTTTATATCTGGTCAGCCTAATGTTTTATATAGTACACCGTGGATTTGTTTATATCTGGTAAGCCTAATGTTTTATAGAGTACACCGTGGATTTGTTTATATCTGGTCAGCCTAATGTTTTATAGAGTACACCGTGGATTTGTTTATATCTGGTCAGCCTAATGTTTTATATAGTACACCGTGGATTTGTTTATATCTGGTCAGCCTAATGTTTTATATAGTACACCGTGGATTTGTTTATATCTGGTCAGCCTAATGTTTTATATAGTACACTGTGGATTTGTTTATATCTGGTCAGCCTAATGTTTTATATAGTACACTATGGATTTGTTTATATCTGGTCAGCCTACTGTTTTATATAGTACACTATGGATTTGTTTATATCTGGTAAGCCTAATGTTTTATATAGTACACTGTGGATTTGTTTATATCTGGTACAGCCTAATGTTTTATATAGTACACCTATGGATTTGTTTATATCTGGTCAGCCTAATGTTTTATATAGTACACCGTGGATTTGTTTATATCTGGTCAGCCTAATGTTTTATATAGTACACCGTGGATTTGTTTATATCTGGTCAGCCTAATAGGTATATTAGTTTATATTTGTTTCATATCTAAGCCTAATTTTATATAGTACACCGTGGATTTGTTTATATCTGGTCAGCCTAATGTTTTATATAGTACACCGTGGATTTGTTTATATCTGGTAAGCCTAATGTTTTATAGAGTACACCGTGGATTTGTTTATATCTGGTCAGCCTAATGTTTTATATAGTACACCGTGGATTTGTTTATATCTGGTCAGCCTAATGTTTTATATAGTACATTGTGGATTTGTTTATATCTGGTCAGCCTAATGTTTTATATAGTACACTGTGGATTTGTTTATATCTGGTCAGCCTAATGTTTTATATAGTACACTGTGGATTTGTTTATATCTGGTCAGCCTAATGTTTTATATAGTACACTGTGGATTTGTTTATATCTGGTCAGCCTAATGTTTTATATAGTATAGTGAAGATTTGTTTATATCTGGTAAGCCTAATGTTTTATAGAGTACACCGTGGATTTGTTTATATCTGGTCAGCCTAATGTTTTATATAGTACATTGTGGATTTGTTTATATCTGGTAAGCCTAATGTTTTATAGAGTACACCGTGGATTTGTTTATATTTGGTCAGCGTAATGTTTTATATAGTACACCGTGGATTTGTTTATCTGGTCAGCCTAGTACATATAGAGTACACTATGGATTGTTTATATCTGGTCAGCCTAATGTTTTATATAGTACATACGAGATTTATTTTATAGCCTATGTGGTCTATTGTACATGTAGAGTACACCGTGGATTTGTTTATATCTGGTCAGCCTAATGTTTTATATAGTACACCGTGGATTTGTTTATATCTGGTCAGCCTAATGTTTTATAGAGTACACATGTGGATTTGTTTATATCTGGTCAGCCTAATGTTTTATATAGTACACTGTGGATTTGTTTATATCTGGTCAGCCTAATGTTTTATATAGTACACCGTGGATTTGTTTATATCTGGTCAGCCTAATGTTTATATATAGTACACCGTGGATTTGTTTATATCTGGTCAGCCTAATGTTTTATATATAGTACATGTGGATTTGTTTATATCTCTGGTATAGCTAATGTTTTATAGAGTACACCGTGGATTGTTTTATCTGGTCAGCCTAATGTTTTATATAGTACATGTGGATTTGTTTATATCTGGAGTAAGCCTAATGTTTTATATAGTACACCGTGGATTTGTTTATATCTGGTCAGCCTAATGTTTTATATAGTACACTGTGGATTTGTTTATATCTGGTATAGCCTAATGTTTTATATAGTACATTGTGGATTTGTTATATCTGGTCAGTTTTATATAGTAATGGATTTTTATCTGGTCAGCCTAATGTTGGTTTAGTAGTTTTGTGGATTGTTTTATATCTGGTCAGCCTAATGTTTTATATAGTACACGTGTGGATTTGTTTATATCTGGTCAGCCTAATGTTTTATAGTACACCATGGATTTGTTTATATCTGGTCAGCCTAATGTTTTATATAGTACACTGTGGATTTGTTTATATCTGGTCAGCCTAATGTTTTATATAGTACACCGTGGATTTGTTTATATCTGGTCAGCCTAATGTTTTATATAGTACACTGTGGATTTGTTTATATCTGGTAAGCCTAATGTTTTATATAGTACACCGTGGATTTGTTTATATCTGGTCAGCCTAATAAGTTTTATAGAGTTTTATAGAGTTTATATCTGGTCAGCCTAATGTTTTATATAGTATATGATGGTATCTGGCCAGCCTAATGTTTTATAGAGTACACCGTGGATTTGTTTATATCTGGTCAGCCTAATGTTTTATATAGTACACCGTGGATTTGTTTATATCTGGTCAGCCTAATGTTTTATAGAGTACACCGTGGATTTGTTTATATCTGGTCAGCCTAATGTTTTATATAGTACACCGTGTTATATATGTTTTGTTTATCTAATGGTCTAATGTTTTATAGCCTAATGTTTTATGTTTTATAGTACACCGTGGATTTGTTTATATCTGGTCAGCCTAATGTTTTATATAGTACACCGTGGATTTATTTGTTTATATCTGGTCAGCCTAATGTTTTATATAGTACATGTGGATTTGTTTATATCTGGTCAGCCTAATGTTTTATAGAGTACACCGTGGATTTGTTTATATCTGGTCAGCCTAATGTTTTATATAGTACACCGTGGATTTGTTTATATCTGGTCAGCCTAATGTTTTATATAGTACACCGTGGATTTGTTTATATCTGGTCAGCCTAATGTTTTATATAGTACACTGTGGATTTGTTTATATCTGGTCAGCCTAATGTTTTATATAGTACACTGTGGATTTGTTTATATCTGGTCAGCCTAATGTTTTATATAGTATATTGAAGATTTGTTTATATCTGGTAAGCCTAATGTTTTATAGAGTACACCGTGGATTTGTTTAAATCTGGTCAGCCATAATGGTCAGTACATGTAATGTTTTAATGTTTTATATAGTACACACAGTGGATTTGTAATTCTGTCAGCCTAATGTTTTATATAGTACAGTTTTATATATACATATAGTACACCGTGGATTTGTTTATATCTGGTCAGCCTAATGTTTTATTAGTACATGTGGATATATCTGGTCAGCCTAATGTTTTATTAGTACATGTGGATTTGTTTATATCTGGTCAGCCTAATGTTTTATATAGTACATGTTGATTTGTTTATATCTGGTATACAGTATTTTATATAGTATACCACCGTGGATTTGTTTATATCATGTCAGCCTAATGTTTTATATAGTATATATTGTGGATTTGTTTATATCTGGTCAGCCTAATGTTTTATATAGTACACCGTGGATTTGTTTATATCTGGTCAGCCTAATGTTTTATTTACACCGTGCATGATTTTGTTTATATCTGGTCATTAATTAGTCGAATTTTAGTCAGTACTGTGGATTTGTTTATATCTGGTCAGCCTAATTTTTATATAGTACACGTGGATTTGTTTATATCTGGTCAGCCTAATGTTTTATATAGTACATGTAGATTGTTTTATATCTGGTCAGCCTAAGTGTACTGTGGATTTAGTAGTACATTTTATATCTGGTATAGTACAAGTAATGTTTTATATAGTACACTGTGGATTTGTTTATATCTGGTCAGCCTAATGTTTTATATAGTACACTGTGGATTTGTTTATATCTGGTCAGCCTAATGTTTTATATAGTACACTGTGGATTTGTTTATATCTGGTCAGCCTAATGTTTTATATAGTACACTGTGGATTTGTTTATATCTGGTCAGCCTAATGTTTTATATAGTACATCGTGGATTTGTTTATATCTGGTCAGCCTAATGTTTTATATAGTACACCGTGGATTTGTTTATATCTGGTCAGCCTAATGTTTTATATAGTACACCGTGGATTTGTTTATATCTGGTCAGCCTAATGTTTTATATAGTACACCGTGGATTTGTTTATATCTGGTCAGCCTAATGTTTTATAGAGTACACCGTGGATTTGTTTATATCTGGTCAGCCTAATGTTTTATATAGTACACCGTGGATTTGTTTATATCTGGTCAGCCTAATGTTTTATATAGTACATTATGGATTTTTTATATCTGGTCAGCCTAATGTTTTATATAGTACATGTGATTTGTTTATCTGGTCAGCCTAATGTTTTATCTAGTACACCGTGGATTTGTTATATATATACCAATTACCTTTGTTTTATACATTGCATGGATTGTTTATATCTGGTCAGCCTAATGTTTTATATAGTACATTGTGGACAATTTAAATCTGGTCAGGGGTATGTTTTATATAGTAGCACTATGGATGGATACAGTATATCTGGTCAGCCTAATATTTTATAGAGTATTTATGGATTTGTTTATATCTGGTAAGCCTAATGTTTTATAGAGTACACCATGTGATTTGTTTATATCTGGTAAGCCCTACTGTTTTATACAGATTTTATGGATTTGTTTATATCTGGTATAGCCTAATGTTTTATATAGTACATTGTGGATTGTTTATATCTGGTTAGCCTAATGTTTTATATAGTACACCGTGTCATTTGTTTATGCCCTGGTCAGCCTAATGTTTTATATAGTACACCGTGGATTTTTTATATCTGGTCAGGCTATGAATATTTTATATAGTACACCGTGGATTTGTTTATATCTGGTCAGCCTAATGTTTTATATAGTACACTGTGGATTTGTTTATATCTGGTCAGCCTAATGTTTTATAGAGTACACTGTGGATTTGTTTATATCTGGTCAGCCTAATGTTTTATATAGTACACCGTGGATTTGTTTATATCTGGTCAGCCTAATGTTTTATATAGTACACTGTGGATTTGTTTATATCTGGTCAGCCTAATGTTTTATAGAGTACACTGTGGATTTGTTTATATCTGGTCAGCCTAATGTTTTATATAGTACACCGTGGATTTGTTTATATCTGGTCAGCCTAATGTTTTATATAGTACACCGTGGATTTGTTTATATCTGGTCAGCCTAATGTTTTATAGAGTACACTGTGGATTTGTTTATATCTGGTCAGCCTAATGTTTTATATAGTACACCGTGGATTTGTTTATATCTGGTCAGCCTAATGTTTTATATAGTACACCGTGGATTTGTTTATATCTGGTCAGCCTAATGTTTTATATAGTACACCGTGGATTTGTTTATATCTGGTCAGCCTAATGTTTTATAGAGTACACCGTGGATTTGTTTATATCTGGTCAGCCTAATGTTTTATACAGTACATTATGGATTTGTTTATATATGGTAAGCCTAATGTTTTATAGAGTACACCGTGGATTTGTTTATATCTGGTCAGCGTAATGTTTTATAGAGTACACCGTGGATTTGTTTATATAGTCAGCCTAATGTTTTATATAGTACATGGATTTGTAATCTCAGCCTAATGTTTTATATAGTACATGTAAGATTTTAAATATCTAACCAGCCTACATGTCGAGTTTTATAGAGTACATTCGTGGATTTGTACATATCTGGTCAGCCTAATGTTTTATGCAGTACATGTTGTTGTATTTGTTTATATCTGGTCAGGGTAGATGTTTTATAGTAATACACTTTGGATTTGGATATATCTGGTCAGCCTAATTTTATATAGTATACATGGTATTTGTACATGTCTGGTCAGCCTAAGTTTTATATGGTTTACCGTGGATTTGTTTCCGTATATCTGGTCAGCCGAATCATTTCGTATATAGTACTATAGTCCCGAATTTTTCAATATTCTTGTAATAGTACATGGATTTGTTTTTCTGGATCAGCAATAATAAAGGTCAACTGGATATGAGTCCAACATGCTGTTTTGCATGTAAGCCAGCCTAATGATTTTATATAGTACATGTGGATTTGTTTATATCTGGTCAGCCTAATGTTTATATAGTACATGTAGAGTAACAGCCTAATGTTATATATAGTACATGTGGAGTAATCCATATCTAATAGTATGTTTTATATAGTACACTGTGGATTTGTTTATATCTGGTCAGCCTAATGTTTTATATAGTACACTGTGGATTTGTTTATATCTGGTATAGCCTACATGTTTTATATAGTACACTGTGGATTTGTTTACATCTGGAGTAAGCCTAATGTTTATATAGTACACTGTGGATTTGTTTATATCTGGTCAGCCTAATGTTTTATATAGTACATGTGGATTTGTTTATATCTGGTCAGCCTAATGTTTTATATAGTACATGTGGATTTGTTTATATCTGGTCAGCCTAATGTTTTATATAGTACACCCGTGGATTTGTTTATATCTGGTCAGCCTAATGTTTTATATAGTACACCGTGGATTTGTTTATATCTGGTAAGCCTATGTTTTATATAGTACACCTAATGGATTTGTTTATATCTGGTCAGCCTAATGTTTTATATAGTACACCGTGGATTTGTTTATATCTGGTCAGCCTAATGTATATAGAGTACACCAGCCTAATGTTTATATAGTACAGTAGTAATGCAGTACCTAATGGATTTGTTTATATGTGAGTCAGCCATGTTTTATAGAGTATATAGTACATTTGTTTATATCTGGTCAGCCTAATGTTTTATATAGTACATGTGGATTTGTTTATATCTGGTCAGCCTAATGTTTTATATAGTACATGTGGATTTGTAATCTGGTCAGCCTAATGTATATAGTACACCGTGGATTTGTATATCTGGTCAGCCTAATGTTTTATATAGTACATGTGGATTAAGCCAGCCTAATGGTATATATACTAGAGTAAGGTCAGCCTAATGTTTTATAGAGTACACCGTGGATTTGTTTAATCTGGCCAGCCTAATGTTTTATATAGTACAATGTAAAGTAAGCCAGCCTAACGGTTTACAGTGCATGTAGTGTAAGCCATGATCAGAGGCCTTAATAGTGTATACCTCAGCTTAATTTCATGTACATGAATTAACATGATCAGGGCCATATACCTCAAAATGTAGAATTAAATGGGCATTTGGCAAAATAGTAGATGATTTCACGAATCTCTATCTAGTGCCTCGTCTATAGGAGGTCAGCCACTCCCGAGGAGATCCTTTACTGAAGTTGTCATTCATCTTACAGCACCAAAAGAGGACTGCCACTCCCAGACCAGTTTACTATAAATCAAAAGTAGCACTGGAGACAGTTCTTTAAAATAAATACAGCTGTGATGACATTCCCTCACGAATCACTGCCATAACATTAAAATAAATACAGCTGTGATGACATTCCCTCACGAATCACTGCCATAACATTAAAATAAATACAGCTGTGATGACATTCCCTCACGAATCACTGCCATAACATTAACATAAATACAGCTGTGATGACATGCCCTCACGAATCACTGCCATAACATTAAAATAATTACAGCTGTGATGACATACCCTCACGAATCACTGCCATAACATTATGATGATATCAGGGTTAAGGCTAGGGTTAACTACAGCTGTGATGACATGCCCTCACGAATCACTGCCATAACATTGATGATATCAGGGTTAGGGTTAAACACAACTGTGATGACATGCCCTCACGAATCAGTGTCATAACATTAAAATAAATACAGTTGTTATGACATGCCCTCAAGAATCACTGCCATAACATTGAAATAAATACAGCTGTGATGACATGCCCTCACGAATCACTGTCATAACATTGAAATAAATACAGCTGTGATGACATGCCCTCACGAATCACTGCCATAACATTAAAATAAATACAGCTGTGATGACATGCCCTCACGAATCACTGCCATAACATTGATGATATCAGGGTTAGGGTTAGGGTTAAATACAACTGTGATGGCATGCCCTCAAGAATCACTGCCATAACATTAAAATACATACAGCTGTGATGACATGTCCTCACGAATCACTGCCATAACATTGATGAGATCAGGGTTAGGATTAGGGTTAAATACAGCTGTGATGGCATGCCCTCACGAATCACTGCCATAACATTGATGATATCAGGGTTAGGGTTAGGGTTAAATACAGCTGTGATGGCATGCCCTCACGAATCACTGCCATAACATTGATGATATCAGGTGTTCGCTAAAGGTGAGTATACCCTTCCCCACTGGTGACACCGTCATAAGTAGTGCCACCACAGCTGTCACTTCATCGAAAACGAGAAATAATAATAAATGGGTAAGAGTTTAACAAAAGAGATGATAGAGTATGCATAAGTTCAAAATATGGAAGAGAATTGTGGTCTTAATTATAAATTTAAAGTCGCAAACCCTAGTTTGAGGCAAGTGAAAATGGACACTAAATTGGTTAATATGCAAACCTGTAAGACATTTGGATAAAGATGCAAACAGGGTGAACCAAGGGTCTGTGATGTTGGAACGGGGAAATAGTTTTAAAATAGCCTACAGCTCGTCTTCATAGCTCGTCTTCATAGCCGTTAGTTCTCAGAGTGGCGTGCGTTTTTAAAATAGCCTACAGCTCGTCTTCATAGCCGTTAGTTCTCAGAGTGGCGTGCGTTTTTATAATAGCCTACAGCTCATCTTCATAGCCGTTAGTTCTCAGAGTGGCGTGCTTTTTTAAAATAGCCTACAGCTCGTCTTCATAACCGTTAGTTCTCAGAGTGGCGTGCGTTTTTACAAAAATATGAACGGGGAAATATGTTTAAAATAGCCTACAGCTCGTCTTCATAGCCGTTAGTTCTCAGAGTGGCGTGCGTTTTTAAAATAGCCTACAGCTCGTCTTCATAGCCGTTAGTTCTCAGAGTGGCGTGCGTTTTTAAAACAGCCTACAGCTCGTCTTCATAGCCGTTAGTTCTCAGAGTGGCGTGCGTTTTTAAAATAGCCTACAGCTCGTCTTCATAGCCGTTAGTTCTCACAGTGGCGTGCGTTTTTAAAACAGCCTACAACTCGTCTTCATAGCCGTTAGTTCTCAGAGTGGCGTGCGTTTTTAAAATAGCCTACAGCTCGTCTTCATAGCCGTTAGTTCTCAGAGTGGCGTGCGTTTTTACAAAACTATGAAAAATGCATTTCGTGGTATAAGAAACACTTCGGATGCACGAAAGTGGAAAATCTAAACAATAAAAATGTATAATTATTAAAAAGGGCACTAATAGTGAAAAACACGCTGTAGTGTTTAAAAACTAGGGTCTGTCGCTTTAATACAGTGTAGTTATGTCATATCTTTTGATGTTAAATTAAAAACCGTCTTTGTAAAAATAAAAGAAGGCATATAAAAAATACAGAACTTCGCATTACTTGTTTTCTCTTCTATTATTGGACTAGTTTATTTTTAGGATGTCTAACGTCATTTCCGTTCAAAATTACACTGCGTCATATATTCATACCGCACGTCATTTAAATATATTCTTCTAAAAAGTAGGGGAATTTAAAATGAAATTGTCATTACCAAGGAAACAACGTTCATGGCTGCACAACCTAACACCCAAGCACAGCCGAAAATGTGCAGGTGCATTACTACTGTTAATTTTGCTGAATCGCATGATCAATTAATCTTTATTCTTAGGATTTTAAGTATTGTTTGTCTTTGAATTAGTGATGCAGTGCCTACGACGTGAAGAACACCTAAGGGTTATTGGAATGCTTCAAGCTGGTAGCATTCAGCGTGATGTAGCCAATATATTCAATGTTTCACAGTCTGTGATCTGCAAACTATTGAGCAGATACCAGCAGACCCAAAATGCTGATGATCAACCCCGTGCAGGGCTTCCCGGGACAACCACACAAGTCCAGGATCGATTCATCAGAACCCAGGTTCTATGCAATCGAGCTCAAACAGCGACTCAAATCGCAACACAGTTACACTAGGCTACTGGGGTCGAGTGACGGGTGAGACGATAAGAAGTCGTCTACATGCAGCTCATCTGCATGCCCGGCGACCACGTGTTGTGCCACCGTTAACGAATCGCCACACGGTAAACAGGTGCCAATGGTGTATACAGCGTAGAAACTGGGTGATTCGTCGATGGTATCGTATAATGTTTTCTGATGAGTCCAGATTCACTCTGAACGTCTTGGATGGGTGTGGTCGCGTTTGGCGACGTCGAAATGTACGCCAAGTAGACCACATTTGACAGATTTGGTGGTGGTTCAGATATGTTGTGGGATGGTATCACTATGATTGATAGGACACCACTCCATATTGTTCAAGGGAGGGTCACTGGTAAGTACTACCGGGACAACGTACTGGGTACCGATTGTCGTCCCGTTTGCTCGCCGTACTGGTTAACGGTTTTTGTTGATGACAATGCTCGGGCCCACCGTGCACATATTGTAAATGACTACCTTCGGCAGCAAAACGTCACCATAATGCCATGGCTAGCAATGAGTCCTGACCTTTCCCCCATAGAGCACGTCTGGGATATGATTGGGAGACGTGTACGGCGACGTCAACGGCCGCCGGCTACTTTAGCTGAACTTGGCCAGGCGCTGCAAGAGTAGTGGAATCGACTGCCTCAAATCGTCATCACCATTGGGAGATTGATACGTACCATATTAAACGAATGTTTGACGAATCGTGGGGGTATTAGGCTACCCATTATCGATTAAAAAAATGAAAATCGTGAACTTTCAATTCTCACATGTCATCTTGTTTGAATACCTTTTCATACAATCTGCTGCCAAGATGAACTAGTGGTTGTCATTCCCGTCCAATTCCTTCATTCTATTCCTAGACAGTGACACCTCTTGATAGTCTGTCATGGGCTGTTATTTCCTACATTCCTTTACTTTTTTAATTTTGAAAAGTATATATATTAGGACTAAAACTAATACATTATGATCGTCAGAGGCTCGCATAATACATTTTTGTATTGCTAATATATGATATTGACGACACCGAAACACACTCTGCTAATATATATATATATATATATATATATATATATATATATATATATATATATATATATATATATATATATATATATAAATCAAATGGGTTTGTGCCATGGCTATTATGGGTAGGTTATATGATAAATAGGGTTATGTCCTGCCTATTGATATTAAACAATAACCTAGTCATGAGGTGCTAGAATTACGTCTTGCAGAATTAATTAGATCAGTTTTATTGTCATAATATTATATATTACCGGTAATATTTTTAACATGTACATATTATTTATATACTTACCTAACGTGTATCCATAGTTGAGTATCACTCGGCGAATATCATGTTGAACTCACACGACACATTAAGTGAATGTTAAGTACTCCGGTATTTCGGCGGTACCGCTAATAGCGACTAGCTCGGCCACGATACGAGGCAGGTAACGACTACAAGTTTACCTCGCCCGTGTTATCCCGCCAGATGGTCTCAGCCGCTATCTCCCCGTGTATATCCGACATTTGACCAGCAATATATCACATACATGTGCTACTCCAGCCGAATTCAAACACTCACCATTGTGTGATTATTTCACAGTTGTACGTGTATACTGGCAGGTTGCTGCTATACGCAATAATAATAATAATAATAATAATAATAATAATAATAATAAAGTAAAAAACATGTTTTGTTGAACGACTCCATTAGAGCACATTGATTCATACTACTACTAATAATAATAAATGTAGTAGTAGTAGTAATAGTAGTAGTAGTAGTAGTAGTAGTAGTAGTAGTAATAGTAGTATGATATTGACGATGCTGTATGTATGTGTGTATGTATGTATGTACGTATGTATGTATGTACTGTGTATAACGATTTAAGGAAGATTTCAAGAAGGAACACGCTGAACTGTAATTACTGCATGCATGAGAAATATGGCATGGAAGAACAAGTGAAATGTACCACTCAGTGTTGTATTGCGGATATGACGTGAGTGTTTATGTTTACCCAAGATAAAGAACTTCATTCTATTTACTCAGCAGTAGGCGACATTAGCACCCGTATGCTGTTGTAAATAAGATAGAAAAAAACACCCCGCGATAATAAATAACAACGCACTCCATAGGAGAGTTATTTGAGTGCCAGAACTGCTGTTTGACAAAACACGGTCTCTGATATCAATTTCAGAAAAAAATGATATTTCAATTCGATCACGGTTCCCCGAGGCATCGAATTCTAATTAAAAGAAAACCAACTTCAACCCAACTGAAATAACTCATTTTTCATATTTCGTTTTTTTTTGTTTTTCATCGATTATCCCTGTCATGATCATTATAACCACCACCACCACCACCACCATCATCATCGTCGTCGTCATCAGCATCATCATCATCACTACCATTGTCATCATCATCATCTTTGGTATCAAACGTTCATCATCACCATTGTCATCATCATCATCATCACCATCATGATAATGGTGATCATCATCATCATCACTACCATTATCATCATCATCATCTTTGGTATCAAACGTTCATCATCACTATCATCACCATTGTCACAATCATCATCATCATCTTCATCATCAGCATCACCATCATGATGATGATCATCTTCCTCCTCCTCCTCCTCCTCCTCCTCATCTTCTTCTTCTTCTTCTTCTTCTTCTTCTTCTTCTTCCTCATCATCCCCAGCACCATGTTCATCCTCTATTATTTTATTCGTATTGTTCGTGTCGTTGGTTCGTTGTTCTTCTTTGTTAGGCGAAGATAAAACCAGTCAGACCAAGTTCCCACTATGTTAACGTCATGAGCAAATCTAAATGTTAAATAGGATACTCATGTAACTCCTAACTTTGTTTGCCTTTTATCTACCTGATTAAACGTCTGTCTCCGACAGGGGAAAGGTACATAAATGTTGTATCGTGTTGCAAAAACCTGTCTTTGTTATGTTGGGCAATGTGGAAATGGGAGGCAACAATCAAATAAGGAAAACATGACCAAACAGCAATTCGTAAGGAACCTGGTTGTAGGTGGCTTCAACCCACTATTACGTCAATAATCTGACATATGTTCAACAAAAAAAAAGTTTGTTTTATTTAACGATGCCACTAGAGCACATTGATATTTTATCTTATCATCGTCTATTGGACGTCAAACATATGGCCATTCTCACACTGTTTTTACAGGAAACCTGCTGTCGCCACATAGGCTACTCTTTTACGACAGGCAGCAAGGGGTCTTTTATTTGCACTTCCCACAGGCAGGATAGCACAAACCATGGCCTTTGTTGAACCAGTTATGGATGACTGGTCGGTGCAAGTGGTTTACATCTACCTTGCGAAACACTCACTCAGGGTTTGGAGTCGGTATCTGGATTAAAAGTCCCATGGTGGTTCGATCCTGCGACACAAGCAACTCAAGAGAGCACTCAACCGACTGAGCTAAATCCCGCCCCTTAGGTGCTTAACTGCACTATTACGTCAATAAGGTGTCATAGGTTGAGAAAGGTCCGAGCCACTCGTGGTCGAGGTGGATGGCGAGTACTTGTTTTACTCACACCAAACTTGGGTTCAAGCACCCTGCGCTGGAGACAGACGTTAAACGTTAATCCGCCATGCTGCTATATGGACTAGTTTAACGATGGGCTGTTCCACGTGCACTTTGAAACACATTTGAAAGCTACACGACAGCCTGTGATAACAATATCACGGAGCGCTGATTGTGCAGTGATCTGACGCCCCGTCACTAATCAGTGGACTAACCCTCGGTTTGAGCCAGTGTTAGGATTTCACACCAGAACCTACGAACCTGAAACCTGATGATTTGACTACTGCACCTGATAATCAGGCGGTGTCTGAGACCTACCACAGGTTTACAACTCTGTGTTATAACTTATTACTTCATAAACACACGCAACAGGGAAAAACCTTTTTAAAAAACCCCAATACAACCATCACACCTTATGCAGACGAGGAACTCCTAACCCGTTTTCGTTTTCTTTTTATTACATTCGTTAAGAAAGTAAAACTATTAGTCAACCGTAAAAATACATTTTAATGACCCATGACCATCTGTTTCGATAAGGGCTGCTACTTCCGGATAACATATTGGTTTATGGGTAAAATATTCCAAGAATGATGTCATGCAATGCCACGGGCGACGTGAATATTGCGGTTTGTCCTGATAACGAACTTGGAAGGAGAATAAAGCAGAGAAATCAGATGGCTTGGCGCAGGTAGAGGGTCGCTCGCCGGAGATCTTATCGGAACACACCGCCGTTATGACGTTGATTTACGAAGCACGATGACTCCACAGAAACGATCGTATACTTTACAGCACATTGCCAGGATTGTACTGTAATGTACTGGAATAGAGGGCGGGGGTGGGGGGGGGGGGGGGGGCATATTCATATAGCACTGATCATATGATTTACAGCACATTGCCAGGATTGTACTGTAATGTACTGGAATAGAGGGTGGGGGTGGGGGTGGGGGGCATATTCATATAGCACTGATCATAAGATTTACAGCACATTGCCAGGATTGTACTGTAATGTACTGGAATAGAGGGTGGGGGTGGGGTGGGGGGCATATTCATATAGCACTGATCATAAGATTTACAGCACATTGCCAGGATTGTACTGTAAGGTACTGGAGTGTGGGGGGGGGGGGGGGGGGGCATATTCATATAGCACTGATCATATGATTTACAGCACATTGCCAGGATTGTACTGTAATGTACTGGAGTTGGGGGGGGGGGGCATGTTCATATAGAACTGATAATATGATTTACATCACATTGCCAGGATTGTACTGTAATGCACTGGAGAGGGGGGGGGGGGGCATGTTCATATAGCACTGATCATATGATTTACAGCACATTGCCAGGATTGTACTATAATGCACTGGAGTATGGGGGGGGGGGGGGGGGAATTGTTCATATAGCACTGATCATATGATTTACAGCATATTGCCAGGAGTGTACTGTAATGTACTGGAGTGGGGGGGGGGGGGAGGAGACATGTTCATATAGCACTGATCATATGATTTACAGCACATTGCCAGGAATGTACTGTAATGCACTGGAGTAGAGGTGGGGGCGCATGCTCATATAGCACTGATCGTATGATTTACAGCACATTGCCAGGATTGCACTGTAATGCACTGGAGTAGAGGGGGGGGGGGGGGGCATGTTCATATAGCACTGATCATATGATTTACAGCACATTGCCAGGATTGTACTGTAATGCACTGGAGTAGAGGGGGGGGGGGGACATGTTCATATAGCACTTATCATATGATTTACAGCACATTGCCAGGATTGTACTGTAATGTACTGGAGTAGAGGGGGAGGGGGGGAGGGGGGCATCTGTTAATGTCTGTAATCACGGACACGTTCTCTGGTCCACTCCCTGGATCCGCCCTTGTGTGGACATCTGTTAATGTATGTAATCACGGACACGTTCACAGGCCTCCTTCCTGGATCCGTCCTTGTGTGGACATCTGTTAATGTCTGTAATGACGGACACGTTCACTGGCCTCCTCCCTGGATCCGCCCTTGTGTGGACATCTGTTAATGTATGTAATCACGGGCACGTTCACAGGCTTCCTTCCTGGATCCGCCCTTGTGTGGACATATATTAATGTCTGTAATGACGGACACGTTCACTGGTCCGCTTCCTGGATCCGCCCTTGTGTGGACATCTGTTAATGTCTTTAATGACGGACACGTTCACTGGCCTCCTCCCTGGATCCGTCCTTGTGTGGACATATGTTAATGTCTGTAATGACGGACACGTTCACTAGCCACCCACAGGTACACTGTCTGTCAATATGATGATCATCGTACAGAGCAAGGTGGAGTTCCCGTGAGTCGTGTTTCAAAAGTGGATCTACTATGTAATTTATTTCTACATTTGTACAACTTGCGGCTCACTTGGGTACACTGTGCAAGCCAGTTCATTTGGGTTATTCTGTGCTTAATCAGTGTTCTACAACTGGTATTTTAGCACAGATTGGCGTAGGCTGGCCGAGTTATAACAGCATTCTAAAACAAGTTTGTTTTGTTTAACGACACCACTTCGGCTATTGGATGTGAAACATTCCGTAATTTTGACAAGATAGCACATACTACGGGCTTTAATGTACCAGTCGTGGTACGCTGGAATGAGAAATAGCCCAATGGGCCCACCGACGGGAATCGATCCCAAACTGTCCGCGCATCAAGCGAGGGCTTTACCACTGGGCTATGTCGCGCCCCAAATTCTTAAACGGAACCTATTGAAAACCCTACATCCGCAAGTTCAGCAGAAGGCTATTTCATATTGATAATCTAAGAAAACTCGTGTTAATGTGACATATCTAAGCTCTACGTCCAATGGCGCCGGAAGCGGTGAAAAGATGAGACAGGGTAGCTCTGCTCCCACAACTTTGAAGATTGTGCCCGCTCCCGCCCCCTCCCTCCCTCCCCCCCCCCCACCCCACCCCAAACACACACCATCCCTCATTTGACAAGTGAATTAATACAAATGACCCGTTAGGTTACTGGTTAGTTCTATCACGTTTAATCTCAATGTAAAACAAATGGGTCAGATACCCTTTAATTTGAAAACATGTATTGGGAAAAGTGTGTATTCATCCACCTTGTAATACGCACCAGGCAGTGAGGCGGTCTGTGGGTGTACTGTATACTTCAATTCTAATAGGAATGCATAAGATGGTTCGCGTTGAAAGAATTCCAATATTCTCAACAAATATGCTGTAGCTTGGATAAGACTTATCAAGTAACAGCAGGAGCGCAAGTTTGATGGGGGAATTTAATGAACAAACGATATGCCACGTTTGAATTTAAATGTCAAGATATACGATAGCCTATAGTTGCCGTCCCTTGCTGACGAAACGACTCACAACCTATGTATTCCACATGACCTTGTATCATGTTTTCCTGCCATAAATAAAGCCAACACATCAGATTGTATTCCTGTGATCGCATGCAGTGCGTTAACATTACCGTATACATTAACACGGGTGTATAGCTGAGGCTACAAGTTTGTTTTGTTTAACGACACCACCAGAGCACATTGACTTATTAATCATTACCTATTCCATGTCAAGCATTTGCTAATTTTGACTTGTAGTCATAAAAGGAAACCCGCTATATTTTCCCATTAGATGCAAAGGATATTTTATATGCAGTTTCCCATAGACAGGACAGCACATATCACAGGCCTTGACCAGTTGCAGTGCACTGGTTGGAACGAGAAAAATACCGGGGTCCTTCGATCCTGAGACGCGAGCTGCTCAGGCGAGCATTCAAACGACTGAGCAAAATCCAACGCCCTGTTATATGTAAACTCACAGAGCTGACGTTACTGACATCCAACTAGGTTCTCACTAAACATTAATCGTCTACATCAACTTGTATGTCACTAACCACTAACCACTAACCACTAACACACTACACCGAATTATCTCACCAACCCTCTACACCAACGTGTCTCTCACTAACCACTAACCCACTACACCAACTTGTCTCTCACAAACAACGAACCCACTACACCAACTTGTCTCTCACTAATCACTAACCCAATACACCAACTTGTCTCTCACTAACCCACTACAACACCTTGTATCTCACTAACTACTAAACTACTACACAACTTGTCTCTCCCGAACCACTAACACACTACACAAACTTTCTCTCCCGAACCACTAACACACTACACCAACTTGTCTCTCACTAATCACTAACCCACTACACCAACTTGTCTCTCACTAATCACTAACCCACTACACCAACTTGTCTCTCACTAACCACTAACCCAATACACCAGCTTGTCTCACATTAACCACTAACCCACTACACCAACTTGTCTTTTCCTAACCACTAACCACTACACAAACTTGTTTATCACTAACCAATAACTAATTACCACTAACCCACTACAACACCTTGTATCTCACTAACTACTAAACTACTACACAACTTGTCTCTCCCGATCCACTAACACACTACACAAACTTTCTCTCCCGAACCACTAACACACTACACCAACTTGTCTCTCACTAATCACTAACCCACTACACCAACTTGTCTCTCACTAATCACTAACCCACTACACCAACTTGTCTCTCACTAACCACTAACCCAATACACCAGCTTGTCTCACATTAACCACTAACCCACTACACCAACTTGTCTTTTCCTAACCACTACCCACTACACACACTTGTTTCTCACAAACCAATAACTTGTCTCGGAATTACTAACCCACTACCACTAACCACTAAGCCACTACACCAACTTGTCTCTCCCTAACTACTAACCCACTACACCAACTTGTCTCTCCCTCTACTAAACCACACTCTCACAAACCACTTTCAACACCTTGTCTCCCTCTAATTACTAACCCACTACACCAACTTGTCTCTCCCTAACTACTAACCCACTACACCAACTTGTCTCTCACTAACCACTAAGCCACTTCAACACCTTGTCTCTCACTAACCACTAACAAACTACATCAACTTGTCTCTCCCTAACTACTAACCCACTACACCAACTTGTCTCTCAATAACCACTAAGCCACTTCAACATCTTGTCTCTCAATAACCACTAACCCACTACATCAACTTGTCTCTCACTAAGCACTAACTTACTACACCAACTTGTTTCTCACTAACCAATAACTACTTACCACTAACCCACTACATCGACTTACCTCACTAACCCACTACACCAAATTGTCTCTTTCTAACCATAACCCACATCACCAATTTGTCTCTCACTAACCAATAACCAGAAACACACTACACCGACTTACCTCACTAACCCATTTGTGTCTTACTAACCACTTACCCAATACATCAACTTGTCTCTCGCTAACTACCAACCCCCTACACCAACTTGTCTCTCACTAATCCACTACACCAACTTGTCTCTTGCTAACCACTAACACACTACACCAACTTGTCTCTTGCTAACCACTAACCCACTACACCAACTTGTCTCTTGCTAACCACTAACCCACTACACCAACTTGTCTCTTGCTAACCACTAACCCACTACACCAACTTGTCTCTCACTAACTACTAACCCACTACACCAAATTGTTTCTTGCTAACCACTATCCCACTATACCAACTTGTCTCTCACTAACCACTAATCCACTACAGCAACTTGTCTCTTGCTAACCACTAACCCACTACACCAACTTGTCTCTTGCTAACCACTAACCCACTACACCAACTTGTCTCTTGCTAACCACTACCCCACTACACCAACTTGTCTCTTACTAACCAATATCCCAATACACCAACTTGTAAAAACTAACCCACTATATTTGTCTCTCACTAACCAATAACACACTACACCGACTGTCTCTCACTAACCAATAACCACAATATATACCTATATATATATATATATACTATATATATATATATATATATATATATATATATATATATATATATATATATATATATATATACTAAAAGGCTAAAATTATTGTGACACACAAAAGACAAAGATAATTGATGATAAATGTTTGCTGCCGTGTATAAAACGTTATAACATGGAAAGAGAAATGTCCGAAGGTATGGAAACGAGCAATAGTCCATGAAAAGGGCGCATCTGCCATATGCAAATGAGCCACATCACTAATGGGGGTCCAGAGCGAAATTCACACAGTCAGTAGCGAGTGTGTCCACCTTGAGCACTAATACAGACCTGGCACCGTCGTCTCATTGGGGCCACTAACGCTGGATAAAGGGATGGTACGAGCTGCGAGGGATGCTGGCTGGAACCTGTTTCGCAGATGCGTTGTTCGGATCCATGATCCAGGGATTGTCACGGGTGGTCGGCCGCTACGGGGACGGCCCTGACCTGGTTGTTTTGTTGATATCGTTGCCGTAAGTGCCATATGGTGTTTCTGTGGACATTGAATTGACGTGCGACGTCTCGCTGCGAGGTCCCAGATCCAAACATCCCTATGACTCGCCATCTGTCATTTTCACCGAAATTGCATCAAACAGTTCACTAATGGTGTTTTTCTGACTTCTGGACTTTTGAAGGCTGAACAGAGTGGCAATGATTTGCGACTGAATGTCTGGTCGTTTTTGGTGAACACTGGACAGCATTTCTCCCGAATATTCCATGTTTCTCGCACAAAGCATTCAATCGCTGCAACAACTGCCTGCTTGCATTTCTTTGAGCTGTTTCATGCACATTTTCTCTGGTTTACATTCATAAATCCATTCACACATATATTACTCCAAACAATCCATGTCACAATAACTTTTGCATTTGAGTATATATATATATATATATATATATATATATATATATATATATATATATATAATATATATATATATATATATATATATACTCACCAGTGGAAAAACTTGTATACCCTTAACCCATGACTACTTACTGCACCAACTGTATACACTTAACCCACTCCTTTGACTGAGCAAGGTGTACTGCACTCCAGTGGGAACAAAGACAAAATATACCCTTAACCCACTCCTTTGACTGAGGCAGGCGTACTGCACTCCAGTGGGAAAACTGTATACACTTAACCCACTCCTTTGACTGAGGCAGGTGTACTGCACTCCAGTGGGAAAACTGTATACACTTAACTCACTCCTTTGACTGAAGCAGGTGTACTCCAGTGGGAAAACTGTATACACTTAACCCACTCCTTTGACTGAGGCAGGCGTACTGCACTCCAGTGGGAAAACTGTATACACTTAACCCACTCCTTTGACTGAGGCAGGTGTACTGCACTCCATTGGGAAAACTGTATACACTTAACCCACTCCTTTGACTGAAGCAGGTGTACTCCAGTGGGAAAACTGTATACACTTAACCCACTCCTTTGACTGAGGCAGGTGTACTGCACTCCAGGGGGGAACTGTATACACTTAACCCACTCCTTTGACTGAGGCAGGCGTACTGCACTCCAGTGGAAAAACGGTACACACTTAACCCACTCCTTTGACTGAGGCAGGTGTACTGCACTCCAGTGGGAAAACTGTATACACTTAACCCACTCCTTTGACTGAGGCAGGTGTACTGCACTCCAGGGGGGAAACTGTATACACTTAACCCACTCCTTTGACTGAGGCAGGTGTACTGCACTCCAGGGGGGAAACTGTATACACTTAACCCACTCCTTTGACTGAGGCAGGCGTACTGCACTCCAGTGGGAAAACTGTATACACTTAACCCACTCCTTTGACTGAGGCAGGTGTACTGCACTCCAGTGGGAAAACTGTATACACTTAACTCACTCCTTTGACTGAAGCAGGTGTACTCCAGTGGGAAAACTGTATACACTTAACCCACTCCTTTGACTGAGGCAGGCGTACTGCACTCCAGTGGGAAAACTGTATACACTTAACCCACTCCTTTGACTGAGGCAGGTGTACTGCACTCCATTGGGAAAACTGTATACACTTAACCCACTCCTTTGACTGAGGCAGGTGTACTGCACTCCAGTGGGAAAACTGTATACACTTAACCCACTCCTTTGACTGAGGCAGGTGTACTGCACTCCAGGGGGGAAACTGTATACACTTAACCCACTCCTTTGACTGAGGCAGGCGTACTGCACTCCAGTGGAAAAACGGTACACACTTAACCCACTCCTTTGACTGAGGCAGGTGTACTGCACTCCAGGGGGGAAACTGTATACACTTAACCCACTCCTTTGACTGAGGCAGGCGTACTGCACTCCAGTGGGAAAACTGTATACACTTAACCCACTCCTTTGACTGAGGCAGGTGTACTGCACTCCAGTGGGAAAACTGTATACATTTAACCCACTCCTTTGACTGAAGCAGGTGTACTGCACTCCAGTGGGAAAACTGTATACACTTAACCCACACCTTTGACTGAGGCAGGTGTACTGCACTCCAGTGGGAAAACTGTATACATTTAACCCACTCCTTTGACTGAAGCAGGTGTACTGCACTCCAGTGGGAAAACTGTATACATTTAACCCACTCCTTTGACTGAAGCAGGTGTACTATATACACTTAACCCACTCCTTTGACTGAGGCAAGCGTACTGCACTCCAGGGGGGAAACTGTATACACTTAACCCACTCCTTTGACTGAGGCAGGCGTACTGCACTCCAGTGGGAAAACTGTATACACTTAACCCACTCCTTTGACTGAGGCACTTGTACTGCACTCCAGGGGGAAAACTGTATACACTTAACCCACTCCTTTGACTGAAGCAGGTGTACTATATACACTTAACCCACTCCTTTGACTGAGGCAGGCGTACTGCACTCCAGTGGGAAAACTGTATACACTTAACCCACTCCTTTGACTGAGGCAGGTGTACTGCACTCCAGTGGGAAAACTGTATACACTTAACCCACTCCTTTGACTGAGGCAGGCGTACTGCACTCCAGTGGGAAAACTGTATACACTTAACCCACTCCTTTGACTGAGGCAGGTGTACTGCACTCCAGTGGGAAAACTGTATACACTTAACTCACTCCTTTGACTGAAGCAGGTGTACTCCAGTGGGAAAACTGTATACACTTAACCCACTCCTTTGACTGAGGCAGGCGTACTGCACTCCAGTGGGAAAACTGTATACACTTAACCCACTCCTTTGACTGAGGCAGGTGTACTGCACTCCAGTGGGAAAACTGTATACACTTAACCCACTCCTTTGACTGAAGCAGGTGTACTGCACTCCAGGGGGGAAAACTGTATACACTTAACCCACTCCTTTGACTGAGGCAGGTGTACTGCACTCCAGTGGGAAAACTGTATACACTTAACCCACTCCTTTGACTGAGGCAGGCGTACTGCACTCCAGTGGGAAAAACGGTACACACTTAACCCACTCCTTTGACTGAGGCAGGTGTACTGCACTCCAAAACTGTATACACTTAACCCACTCCTTTGACTGAGGCAGGCGTACTGCACTCCAGTGGGAAAACTGTATACACTTAACCCACTCCTTTGACTGAGGCAGGTGTACTGCACTCCAGTGGGAAAACTGTATACACTTAACCCACTCCTTTGACTGAAGCAGGTGTACTCCAGTGGGAAAACTGTATACACTTAACCCACTCCTTTGACTGAGGCAGGTGTACTGCACTCCAGGGGGGAAACTGTATACACTTAACCCACTCCTTTGACTGAGGCAGGCGTACTGCACTCCAGTGGAAAAACGGTACACACTTAACCCACTCCTTTGACTGAGGCAGGTGTACTGAAAACTGTATACACTTAACCCACTCCTTTGACTGAGGCAGGCGTACTGCACTCCAGTGGGAAAACTGTATACACTTAACCCACTCCTTTGACTGAGGCAGGTGTACTGCACTCCAGTGGGAAAACTGTATACATTTAACCCACTCCTTTGACTGAAGCAGGTGTACTGCACTCCAGTGGGAAAACTGTATACACTTAACCCACTCCTTTGACTGAGGCAGGCGTACTATATACACTTAACCCACTCCTTTGACTGAGGCAAGCGTACTGCACTCCAGTGCGAAAACTGTATACACTTAACCCACTCCTTTGACTGAGGCACTTGTACTGCACTCCAAGGGGAAAACTGTATACACTTAACCCACTCCTTTGACTGAGGCAGGCGTACTGCACTCCAGTGGGAAAACTGTATACACTTAACCCACTCCTTTGACTGAGGCACTTGTACTGCACTCCAGGGGGAAAACTGTATACACTTAACCCACTCCTTTGACTGAAGCAGGTGTACTATATACACTTAACCCACTCCTTTGACTGAGGCAGGCGTACTGCACTCCAGTGGGAAAACTGTATACACTTAACCCACTCCTTTGACTGAGGCAGGCGTACTGCACTCCAGTGGGAAAACTGTATACACTTAACCCACTCCTTTGACTGAGGCAGGCGTACTGCACTCCAGTGGGAAAACTGTATACACTTAACCCACTCCTTTGACTGAAGCAGGTGTACTATATACACTTAACCCACTCCTTTGACTGAGGCAGGCGTACTGCACTCCAGTGGGAAAACTGTATACACTTAACCCACTCCTTTGACTGAGGCAGGCGTACTGCACTCCAGTGGGAAAACTGTATACACTTAACCCACTCCTTTGACTGAGGCAGGCGTACTGCACTCCAGTGGGAAAACTGTATACACTTAACCCACTCCTTTGACTGAAGCAGGTGTACTGCACTCCAGTGGGAAAACTGTATACACTTAACTCACTCCTTTGACTGAGGCAGATGTACTGCAACTCCTTTGACTGATGCATGTGTACTGCACTCCATTTGGGAATACGATATAAACCATATCAGCACAGGGCGATATGTCTGCTGATTGAACACATGGTGATATGTCTGCTGATTAAACACATGGTGATATGTCTGCTGATCGAACACATGGTGATATGTCTGCTGATTGAACACATGGTGATATGTATACTGATTGAACACATGGTGATATGTATACTGATTGAACACATGGTGATATGTATACTGATTGAACACATGGCGATATGTCTGCTGTCTGAACACAGGGCGATATGTATACTGATTGAACACATGGTGATATGTAAACTGATTGAACACATGGTGATATGTATACTGATTGAACACAGGGCGATATGTATACTGATTGAACACATGGTGAAATGTATACTGATTGAACACATGGTGATATGTATACTGAGTGAACACATGGTGATGACCCACTCCTTTGACTGAGGCAGATGTACTGCAACTACTTTGACTGATGCATGTGTACTGCACTCCATTTGGGAATACGATATAAACATAATCAGCACAGGGCGATATGTCTGTTGATTGAACACATGGTGATATGTCTGCTGATTGAACACATGGTGATATGTCTGCTGATCGAACACATATATCAGTTAAATTTCTTCCCAAAATGTAGGTTATTTTGCCATCAGAAAGTAAACATTTATTTTCAAATTCACTTATATGATAATTTTAAAGGGTCAAGTTTAAAGTAGTATTATGAGCATTTGTATTTAGTCAAAGGAATAAACGTTTCATCTAGAATTAATACACCCTCTGTTTGATCAATAAAATATTTTGTTTTGTTTAACGACACGACTAGAGCACATCGAGTTATCAGCTATTTGATATCAAACATTTGGTCATTCTGACACATATTCTAAGAGCGAACCACTACTAATTTGTTATAAACACTTTCCCAGAGACATGATAGCACATACCATGGCTTTGGATATATAAAATAAAAATATATCCTTCACGAATGTGTTAACTGTGTACGTGTATGTTTCGTGAGTGATTATTCGTGTGTGTGTGTCTGTCTGTCTGTCTGGCTGGCTGGTTGGCTTTGTATATTGTATGATGTACACGGTATATGTTATATTATAGCCATGTTAAGATTTTGTAAAAAAAATCCCTTGATCTAATAGGATATGATTTTAAATTTGTCTTTTCCATAGTATATCTAATTAACTTTATTAACTTTATTTCACCATTCCAAAACTGTCAAGCTAACTGCAAACTGTATCAATTATAACCAGAAAGGTTAAAAAATCAATTATGTCGATAATGAACTAATGGCTACGTAGAGAAATGATTGGAGTACGGTGG
>NC_054706.1:0-64012 GCF_016097555.1 Gigantopelta aegis | reverse complement strand
GCGAGTCACGGGGCTGTGCGTTTAGGTACATTAAACGTAATGTTTCCTCAGGTGATTCCTAATTGTGTTCACGCCAGCCGAAAAGTAGATAATGTGTGGGTGTGATTTGTTTGTTTTCTTTTTGTCTATATACTATCCTAACTACAGCTTGTGGGTGTCGGGATTACACCATAGTTATTAAAGATGTATTTACAAACAGGCGCATGTTTTATCATTATATAATAATTATGTCCACTTTAGACAGATGACCGGTTAATGCATGGTAATTGCACTATGTTGCATCACTTGAGAGAAAGGCGAAGTGCCCCCTCTAAAGAGGTGGTCGCACCTTCAGGTCTGTCTGCACTATTGAGTAAATTGAATCTTATGCCTTTCCAATGCCTTATGTCTTGGGGATACTTGGCATCAACCTAGTGATTTCTGCAATAACAAATGTCAAGAGTAGGTAACCTTTGAAATCTTTCTATCCCAGGATATTGATTAAAATGGATTTTCACGAAACGCTAAAATTACTACTTTCACTGTTTGAAAAAGTAACCTGTTAGTATTAGAAAACATTGTTTGCATATACCCCGGTCTTCACTAAAATAGAAAACACGAATAGATCAAAACAGAAACCATGCCACAAAAGGTGTAATGGGAGTCGTTTTAAATTGATGGAAGCAGTAGATCATTTCCTTGTGGAATCGATTGAAATGGAATTAGTTCTGTGTTCTTACAGAACAAAGCGAAATGTACGTCATTGGTATTTATGACGTCTCGTTCGCCAAACCGGTTAGCCAGTAATCTGGTATTGTGTATAGACCCGACAACACGGCAGACTTATTACACGTACTGCTACACGTCTTGTATTTGAAACGATTGATTTACATCAGGACTGCTAGAGTCTTAAGCTTAGTCTTGGCGTCTGTTTGAGTTTGATAAAAGCAGTATGATTCAGACATTATTATATCTATTGTTATGCTTTATTGGACACTTGATGTAATAGATCTAGCTTCACTCTATTCCTTATCCGTCGTCCTGTTTATAATATTGCCTCTCATTTAAAGAAGAACTGCGCGGAAGTAAATGTCTCGCCTACTATAAACTGGTATACTATAAACAATTAATTAAAAAACAGCAACACAAAGCAAAGACGCACACACACACACAGAGAGAGAGAGAGAGAGAGAGAGAGAGAGAGAGAGAGAGAGAGAGAGAGAGAGAGAGAGAGAGAGAGAGAGAGAGAGAGAGAGAGAGAGAGAGACAGACAGACAGACAGATAGACAGACACACACACACACACACACCAAACCCCCGCAACCCCCCAAAAACCCCAACAAACAACAACCAAAACGTATAATTAATATTAAATTAAACACGATTAAAAATAGAACTAAATACAAAACAACGGGGAGGAAACGGTAAATGTGACATCGCCGGGAACTCTGTGTTCTAGGATTAAAGTCCATGCAAGTCCTAAAACTTAATTCGCTAGGGATAATGGTCTGATTGTAAGATTCTAAGACCTAGCCGGACTTGAATTTCTGGACAATCGAAATTTAAATCTGATGGTATACATGGAAATTGAATTTCAATAAAACAAAATGAACAAAGCTATAGAGAAAGAAACGAGATAAGAAAGCCCGAGAATGCCCGAACATTTACTAGGATAAGGGCTAGTTGAGGTGCAGGCTCGAGATATTGTCTTTCCTATAGACCTCGGCTCCAGGGCACGTGCATTCGTTTCACACTGACAACACCGCCACAAAGAGAGTAAGACATATTTGTGTTTTGACGAAAAGCTGCACAATTATTATAACCAATTCAAACATGACATCGATGGCGACATGTTTAGGATTAAGGTCTGTGTTCCAGTAGAGATATCTTTACCATGAAGGTATGTTTTCTAGTAGAGATATCTTTACCATGTAGGTCTGTGTTCCAGTAGAGATATCTTTACCACGAAGGTCTGTGTTCCAGTACAGATTCTTCACCAAGTAGGTCTGTGTTCTAGTAGAGATATCTTTACCAAGTAGGTCTGTGTTCCAGTAGAAATATCTTAACCATGAAGTTATGTGTTCTAGTAGAGATATCTTTACCATGTAGGTATGTGTTCTAGTAGAGATATCTTTACCATGTATGTCTGTATTCTAGTAAAGATATCTTTATCATGAAGGTCTGTGTTCCAGTAGAGATATTTTTACCATGAAGGTCTGTGTTCCAGTAGAGATATCTTCACCAAGTAGGTATGTTTCTAGTATATATATATCTTTACCATGAAGGTCTGTGTTCTAGTATATATATCTTTACCATGTAGGTCTGTGTTCTAGTAAAGATATCTTTACCATGTAGCTCTGTGTCCTAGTAGAGATATCTTTACCATAAAGGTCTGTGTTCCAATAGAGATATCTTTACCAAGTAGGTCTGTGTCCTAGTAGAGATATCTTTACCATGAAGGTCTGTGTTCTAGTAGATATAGCTTTACCACGTAGGTCTGTATTCTAGTAGAGATATCTTCACCAAGTAGGTCTGTGTTCCAGTAGAGAAAGCTTTGCCATGTAGGTCTGTATTCTAGTAGAGATACTTTACTATGCAGGTCTCTGTTCTAGTAGATATATCTTTACCATGTAGGTTTGTGTTCTAGTAGATATATCTTTACCATGTAGGTCTGTGTTCCAGTAAAGATATCTTTACCATATAGGACTGTGTTCTATTATATCTATCCTTACTATGTAGGTCTGTGTTCCAGCAGAGATATATTTTCCATGCAGGTTTATGTTCTAGTAGATATATCTTTACCATGTAGGTATGTGTTCTAGTAGATATATCTTTACCATGTAGGTATGCGTTCTAGTAGAGATATCTTTACCATGTAGGTCTGTGTTCTAGTAGAGACATCTTGAACATGTAGGTATGTGTTCTAGTAGAGATATCTTTACCATGTAGGTCTGTGTTCTAGTAGAGGTATCTTTATCATGTAGGTATGTGTTCTAGTAGAGATATCTTTACCATTTAGGTCTGTGTTCTAGTAGAGATATATTTGCCATGTAGGCTTATGTTCTAGTAGATATATCTTTACCATGTAGGTCTGTGTTCTAGTAGAGATATATTTACCATGTAGGTCTGAGTTCCAGTAGAGATATCTTTACCATGTAGGTCTGTGTTCTAGTAGAGATATCTTTACCATGTAGTTCTGTGTTCTAGTAGAGATATCTTTACCATGCAGGTTTGTGTTCTAGTTGAGATATCTTTACCATGTAGGTCTGTGTTCCAGTAGAGATATCTTTACCATGCAGGTCTGTGTTCCAGTAGAGATATCTTTACCATGTAGGTCTCTGTTCCAGTAGAGATATCTTTACCATATAAGACTGTGTTCTAGTATATCTATCCTTACGATGTAGGTCTGTGTTCTAGTTGAGATATATGTACCATTCTAGTAGAGATATCTTTATCATGTAGGCTTATGTTCTAGTAGAGATATTTTTACCATTTTTGTCTGTGTTCTAGTAGAGATATCTTTACCATGTAGGTCTGTGTTCTAGTATAGATATATTTACCATATAGGACTGTGTTCTAGTATATCTATCCTTACCATGTAGGTCTGTGTTCTAGTAGATATATATTTAACATGTACGTCTGTCTTCTAGTAGAGATATCGTTATCATGTGGGTATATGTTTTAGTAGAGATATCTTTACCATGTAGGTCTGTGTTCTAGTAGATATATATTTACCATGTAGGTCTGTGTTCCAGTAGAGATATCTTTACCATGTAGTTCTGTGTTCTAGTAGAGATATCTTTACCATGCAAATCTGTGTTCTAGTAGAGATATCTTTACCATGTCGGTCTGTATTCTAGTAGAGATATCTTCACCAAGTAGGTCTGTGTTCCAGTAGAGAAAGCTTTGCCATGTAGGTCTGTATTCTAGTAGAGATACTTTACTATGCAGGTCTCTGTTCTAGTAGATATATCTTTACCATGTAGGTTTGTGTTCTAGTAGATATATCTTTACCATGTAGGTCTGTGTTCCAGTAAAGATATCTTTACCATATAGGACTGTGTTCTATTATATCTATCCTTACTATGTAGGTCTGTGTTCCAGCAGAGATATATTTTCCATGCAGGTTTATGTTCTAGTAGATATATCTTTACCATGTAGGTATGTGTTCTAGTAGATATATCTTTACCATGTAGGTATGCGTTCTAGTAGAGATATCTTTACCATGTAGGTCTGTGTTCTAGTAGAGACATCTTGAACATGTAGGTATGTGTTCTAGTAGAGATATCTTTACCATGTAGGTCTGTGTTCTAGTAGAGATATATTTGCCATGTAGGCTTATGTTCTAGTAGATATATCTTTACCATGTAGGTCTGTGTTCTAGTAGAGATATATTTGCCATGTAGGCTTATGTTCTAGTAGATATATCTTTACCATGTAGGTCTGTGTTCTAGTAGAGATGTATTTACCATGTAGGTCTGAGTTCCAGTAGAGATATCTTTACCATGTAGGTCTGTGTTCTAGTAGAGATATCTTTACCATGTAGTTCTGTGTTCTAGTAGAGATATCTTTACCATGTAGGTCTGTGTTCTAGTAGAGGTATCTTTATCATGCAGGTATGTGTTCTAGTAGAGATATCTTTACCATGTAGGTCTGTGTTCTAGTAGAGATATATTTGCCATGTAGGCTTATGTTCTAGTAGATATATCTTTACCATGTAGGTCTGTGTTCTAGTAGAGATATATTTACCATGTAGGTCTGAGTTCCAGTAGAGATATCTTTACCATGTAGGTCTGTGTTCTAGTAGAGATATCTTTACCATGTAGTTCTGTGTTCTAGTAGAGATATCTTTACCATGCAGGTTTGTGTTCTAGTTGAGATATCTTTACCATGTAGGTCTGTGTTCCAGTAGAGATATCTTTACCATGCAGGTCTGTGTTCCAGTAGAGATATCTTTACCATGTAGGTCTCTGTTCCAGTAGAGATATCTTTACCATATAAGACTGTGTTCTAGTATATCTATCCTTACGATGTAGGTCTGTGTTCTAGTTGAGATATATGTACCATTCTAGTAGAGATATCTTTATCATGTAGGCTTATGTTCTAGTAGAGATATTTTTACCATTTTTGTCTGTGTTCTAGTAGAGATATCTTTACCATGTAGGTCTGTGTTCTAGTATAGATATATTTACCATATAGGACTGTGTTCTAGTATATCTATCCTTACCATGTAGGTCTGTGTTCTAGTAGATATATATTTAACATGTACGTCTGTCTTCTAGTAGAGATATCGTTATCATGTGGGTATATGTTTTAGTAGAGATATCTTTACCATGTAGGTCTGTGTTCTAGTAGATATATATTTACCATGTAGGTCTGTGTTCCAGTAGAGATATCTTTACCATGTAGTTCTGTGTTCTAGTAGAGATATCTTTACCATGCAAATCTGTGTTCTAGTAGAGATATCTTTACCATGTCGGTCTGTGTTCTAGTAGAGATATCTTTACCATGTAGATCTGTGTTCCAGTAGACATATCTTTACCATGTAGGTCTGTGTTCCAGTAGAGATATATTTACCATAATATTTATAGGACTGTGTTCTAGTATATCTATCCTTACCATGCAGGTCTGTGTTCTAGTAGAGATATCTTTAACATGTGTGTTTGTGTTCTAGTAGAGATATTTTTACCATGTGGGTATATGTTTTAGTAGAGATATCTTTACCATGTAGGTCTGTGTTACAGTAGAGATATCTTTACCATGTCGGTCTGTGTTATAGTAGAGATATCTTTACCATGTCGGTCTGTGTTCTAGTAGAAATATATGTACCATGTAGGTCTGTGTTCTAGTAGAGATATATTTACCATGTAGGCTTATGTTCTAGTAGAGATATCTTTACCATGTATGTCTGTGTTCTAGTAGAGATATCTTTACAATGTAGGTCTGTGTTCTAGTATAGATATATTTACCATATGGGACTGTGTTCTAGTATATCTATCCTTACCATGTAGGTCTGTGTTCTAGTAGATACATCTTTAACATGTTGGTCTGTGTTCTAGTAGAGATATCGTTATCATGCAGGTATATGTTTTAGTAGAGATATCTTTACCATGTAGGTCTGTGTTCCAGTAGAGATATATTTACCATGTAGTTCTGTGTTCTAGTAGAGATATCTTTACCATGCAGGTCTGTGTTCCAGTAGAGATATCTTTACCATGTAGGTCTGTGTTCTAGTAGAGATATCTTTACCATGTAGGTCTGTGTTCCAGTAGAGATATCTTTACCATGTAGGTATGTGTTCTAGTAGAGATATCTTTACCATGCAGGTCTGTGTTCTAGTAGAGATATCTTTACCATGCAGGTCTGTGTTCTAGTAGAGATATCTTTACCATGTAGGTCTAATTTTAGTAGAGATATCTTTACCATGTAGGTTTGTGTTCTAGTAGAGATATCTTTACCATGTAGGTTTATGTTCTAGTAGACATATCTTTACCATGTAGGTATATGTTTTAGTAGAGATATATTTACCATGTAGGTCTGTGTTCTAGTAGAGATATCTTTACCATGTAGGTTTATGTTCTAGTAGAGATATCTTTACCATGTAGGTATATGTTTTAGTAGAGATATCTTTATCAAGCATGTATCTGTTCTGATGAAGAGATATCATTACTACGCATGTATGTTCTAATGAAGAGATCTATTTACTACGCAGTTCTGTGTTCTAGTGAAGAGAGATATCTATATTAATACGCAGGTATTTTTTTTTTTTCTAGTGAAGAAATCGTTGTACTTTTGTTTTCGCACTCGTCGCAAGAACCGGGTAACGCATCTAAGAACCGGGTAACGTATCCGTGTGACAGATGGCTGGTGTATAACACTGACTCGGCAAATGAAAGGAAAGCCGCAAACAGTGACATGGCGGCGAGAGGAAGTGAATAGTCGCGCCCTTCGCCGGGAGTTGTTCATTGTGGACAAGTGCGATGGCGGTCAACTGGAGGAATTAGCCCAGCTGTTGAGAGGAAGACGAGGCTTAATACGGAGTAAACATCGAGATCGGCAGTCGCAGGCTATTGCGCTACTCGGGCCGCTTGTAGTCGTAAATCAAACTGTCACGGAACAATTAATATCCTTGATTCATTACTGGCAAACATGGTTGAATGATGCGGTCTGTGAATACACATCGGCCTATAAGCATTGAATTGTTTATGTACCGGACTCGGTCGAGTAGTAACTAGGCCCAAAGTAGGCTGATGGGCACTAGGTTCGCATCTCGGAACCGGCTCCTATTCAGAGTTTTAACGGCTCAATGGGGATGCGGTCTCGCACCAACATTAACCTGGTCCTGAACAAACAGCCCAGATAGCTGAGGTGTGTGCCCAGGACAGCGTGCTTGAATTGACGATAGCCGTGACGTGTATAACATATTCAGTTTATTAATCTGTATTTGTTGGTTATATCATTTTATTATTAACGTTATATCAAATCTAAATACACACACGTATAGTTTTTAAAAAAACCCTGCGATTCCGTTTATTCGTACATTATGCCATTCATAAGAATGTGTGTATCGCTAAATAATTCAATAATTTACCACATTCTACAATATGTGTCCTATTCTGATAAATATGAAAGTATAATATATATTTTGCAACAAGACATACGCTGTACAAGCAAATGTAATGAGTAAGATATTTTGTTTTGTAATAAATAAAATATTGAATATCATTGATTACTGTTTAAAACGTTTACGAGATGTGATCAGTGGTGTGTTTAACCGTTTATTGTCAGAACTACCGGAAAACGAAACAAGAACAATGACGGCAGCGACAACAAAAACAATAATAATAATAATAACGACAACAAGAAACAAAGCAAAGAGAAAACGACTGTGAAATATAGAATATCAGGTTACTGCGTTTTGATATCGTGGTTATTTGGCGAGGTTTAGATAACGGTATAGCTTCAGCGAGCTAGTTGTACCTTTATCGAACCGTGCTCAATGACCATAGTATTTGAAAGTAGTAGCCGGATTTACGTTTGATCATGCAACTCCTTTCATGTTATATATATATAGGTTTTGTGTAATATGTCAAAAGCGGTATAGACACTATTAGTATTATTGTGTAGAAACTATTACCGAAAGTCGGATAATAGCAGGTGCCCGAAAACGTATTGGGAATGGCATAGCCAGCCAAAACATGTGTTTGCGAATTTTAAATAAAATACTGTGATTATTAAAAGTCTGTTGCGTCACATTACATTTTTAAAAACGTTTTTATATGAAAATTAACGCAAGTTTATGTGTGACGAGAAAACCGATCTACATCAGTGGCTGCTAGTGACATCAAACTCTCTTCCAATGTAAACATTCTTTGCAGGAAGCTACTTGCTTTTTTGCTTGAAAAATTACCTGAAAATTGAACAAACATCCGTCATGCGCACATCTCATTTCCTAGTGATCTGATAGACATAGGAACGCCAAGTTATCATGCTAGCAACGCCAAGGTTATCATGCTAGCAACGGAGGTGTTATCAAGCAGTAACTTAATAACACTTTGAATTATCATGTAGGGGTTATCAGGTCACAGGAAGTATGGTTGCATAATAAGACATTTATATTAGCCAGATTTAATAATCTCATATACTGTTAACTCACAATAAGGGCTGCACTTAGCGAGGTAGGTAGGGTGGGAAGGCCCTGTATGCATGTATATAGTATTGTGCCCAGTTCTATTATTTAGGATGGTTAAGGCCCTGGCAAGACATTATTGTTGTGTTTTTAGTGCACCCCGATTTATTTATGGTGGATTAGGCCATAACAATACAGTCTTCCTTTTTTAACGATACCTTTAAAACACATTGATTTATTAATCATCGGCTATTGGATGCCAAACATTTGGTAATTTTGACAGTCTTAGAGAGGAAACCCGCTACATTGTTTCATTAGTAGCAAGGGATCTTTTATATGCACCATCCCACAGACAGGATAGTACACGCATTTGACATGCCTTTGATATACCAGTCGTGGTGTTTTATAATGCACCCTGAGTGTTTTTATGGTGCGTACGGCCCTGTCAATATGTTCTTGTTAGTGCTATTAATAACGTTCGTCACCGTTTTCTCTTCAGTAGATTATCTGCCATATCGTCTGTCATATGAGCCCTAGATTGCCCGGTACGTCTTCACAAGGCGATTCATCTAAACCGCATACATCATTGGAAATGCAAAGTGGGGCATTTATTGGTTGTTGGAAACGACCAATCAATGTCAGAAGCGGGCCGTTTTCGCGGCACTCGGTTAACTACGCGTTGTAGAGGTCTGGCGGCACGCACGGAGCAAAGCGTTCGTATTGATTACACTCAATATTCCTGCCCGGCTAGTGGATGGCGGAAATCCCGAAAAAAAGACATATTGCCAGAATGACCGCAAAAAAAAAAAAAAAAAAAAAAAAAAAAAATAAAGGCAACAAAAAAAAAAAAAGAAGAAGAAAAGAAATCGTAAACTATGAACATGTCTGAACGGCAAATAAGATGTTTTAAATAAAAAATGCGTTTCTCATTCATAAATATCTATATAATCTTCAATGTGATATTATACTGGTCACACACACACACACGCACGCACGCACATAAGTCCGCTATGCATTAGCTGAAAACTCGTTTTGACAAAAGCACCGTTTAACTACTTCATTTGCAGGCTTGGTTAACAAAAGAGAGTTTCCTGTATCAAGCTGTTTTAAATTATAGGGCATATTACGATACGTGTCTTAGTAACGGGTCGTAACTACTAGCAACAGTTTGAAACTAGACATAAACTGTCCAACTGCAAGCAATGTTTTAATCAACATTTTTATTTCGGTGTAAAAACAAATACATGTACGTTGGTGTTATCCCTCTCCACTACACACTATTTATATACCCCACCCAGCGTACGTTTTGTATACCCCTACACCGAGCATACTATTTGCATACCCCAACCAGCGTACTATTTATATACTCCTACCAAGCGTACGTTTTGTATACTCCCTACACTCAGCATACTGTTTGTACACCCCACCCAGCGTACTATTTATATACTCCTACCAAGCGTAGGTTTTGTATACTCCCTACGCCCAGCATACTATTTGTAATCCCCCAACCAGCGTACTATTTATATGCTCCTACCAAGCGTACGTTGTGTATACTTCCTACAACCAGCATACTATTTGTATACCCCCAACCAGCGTACTATGTATATGCTCCTACCAAGCGTACGTTTTGTATACTCCCTACGCCCAGCATACTCTTTGTATACCCCCAACCAGCGTACTATTTATATGCTCCTACCAAGCGTACGTTTTGTATACCCCCACCCAGAGTACTATTTATAATCCTACCAAACATACGTTTGTATACTCCCTACACCCAGCATACTATGTGTATACCCCCAGAAAGCGTACTATTTATATGCTCCCACCAAACGTATATTTGTATAACCCTACATCCAGCGTACTATTTATATACTCCCACTAGGTATACGTTTTGTAAACTGCTACACCCAGCGTACAATTTATATACTCCCACCAAGTGTACATGGTGTATACCCTACACGCAGCGTACTAAATATATGCTTCCGCCAAGTGTACATGGTGTATACCCTACACGCAGCGTACTATTTATACACTCCCACCAAGCGTTCATGTTGTATACACTACACGCAGCGTACTACTTATATACTCCCACCAAGCGTACGTGTTGTATACCCTACACGCAACGTACTACTTATACACTCCCACTAAGCGTACATGTTGTATATCTTTACACCCAGCGTATATTTTGTATACCCCAACATCCAGCGTTCTATTTATATACTCCCACCCAGTATACGTTTTATATACCCATACACCCATCGTACTACTTATATACTCCCACCAAGCGTACATTTGTGTAACACTACACCTAGCGTACTATTTATATACTCTCACCAAGCGTACATTTGTGTAACACTACACCTAGCGTACTATTTATATACTCCCACCAAGCGTACATTTGTGTAACACTACACCCATCGTACTAGTTATATAGTCTCACCAAGCGTACATGTTGTGTACCCCTACATCCAGCGTACTGTTTATATACTCCCACCAAGCGTACATGTTGTATAACTCTACCAGCTGGGTACTAATGGTATGCTCCCACCAAGCGTAAATTTGTATACCCTACACTCAGCGTACTATTTATATACTCCCACCAAGCGTACATGTTGTACAACCCTACACGCAGGGTACTAATTATATACTCCCACCAAGCGTACATTTGTATATCCCTACACCCAGAGTATATTTTGCATACCCAACACCCAGCAGTCTATTTATATACGCCCACCCAGTATACGTCTTATATACCCCTACAGTACCCAGCGTACTACTTATATATTCCCACTAGCATACATTTTGTATACCCCTACACCCAGCTTATTACGTTTTTATAGCCTACACCCAACGTACTATTTCTATACCCTTACACCCAGCGTACTGCTTATATACTCCCAAAAAGCATATGCTTTGTATAACTCTACATCCAGCGTACTATTTACTCCCACAGAGCGTACGTTTTGTATACCCCTACACCCAGCGTACTATTTATATACTCCCACCAAGCGTACGTTTTGTATACCCCTACACCCAGCGTACTAGTTGTATACCCTACACCCAGCGTACTATTAATATACTCCAACCAAGCGTACGTGTTGTATACCCCTACACCCAGCGTACTATTAATATACTCCAACCAAGCGTACGTGTTGTATCCCCTACACCCAGCGTACTAGTTGTATACCCTACACCCAGCGTACTATTAATATACTCCAACCAAGCGTACGTGTTGTATACCCCTACACCCAGCGTACGTTGTTATACCCCTACACCCAGCGTACTATTTGTATACCACCTGCACCCAGTGTACGTTTTGTATATACCCCTACACCCACGTACGTTTTGTATATCCCCTATATGTATATCCAGCGTACCTTTTGTATATTCGTAAAAATGGCTCCTAAAATAAACATACGTTTGGCATAAATATTAGAAACGCAGTGCATCAAATAACACCACAGCTGAGCACGGCAAGTTTCAGGTTGCATAGTACCAAAGAAGAGAGTACCGTGTCAAGGTTCGACGTGCACCTTCGAGTAAAAGCAGCTGTGGGTGTGATTGGTAGTAATATGTGACATTGATTATTTGTGCAAATACTATTATCCATTGACAATAAATAAATACACTTTTATTTGTTATACAGTTGTTATGCAGTATATACCAGAGGTTGAAACTAATGCGGGGTACCCCCAAAAATGGAACTGCAATTTTCAGCAAAAATGACGGTTGCTATTAAAAACATAAATTAAATCTCTTAAATGATACGTGACCCCCCATTTTCTTGCAGCTAGATTAGATGTGAGGTGCCACACTTTCTATTGCTGTACTTCCTGGGTGTGTTGAAACGCTGCTTATATCAGTTTTATTAGTAAACGTTAACATTATCGGCAATAGGAATTGATTTGGTCTAATGGAACCTATAGCATATATTTACTATATTATCATTATTTTATATTGTGTGCCATTTACTGTTATTTAACAGTCATAATTGCTTAATTAGGTTACACTCAGGCATGGGAGTTCATAATGACCTTGACCTTGGCATTAATTTACTGTGCACTGCTGAGAATAGAGTTTGAAAAAAAGTCTGTGCTGACCAATTGGAGATTTTGGCCCATATGTTTTACTTAAAATATTTTAAAGCTTATTTATCCAAGGTGATGGACATGTCATATAACACTAATCTTATTTAGGATAATAAGTCTAGGCAAGATGAAATAAGCTGTTAGTAATAATTCATTTTTAGTTAAAAAATAATGTTAGCTGATATTAGGTTAAGCTTTTAGATCTCCATTAACAATGTGTATTTGAATGCAATTGGCTCTGGAATGACTATATTTAAATAACCTGATTTCTGCTGTAATTTTAACATACTTTTTAGGTTGGTGAATTATGTTTTAGGCAAATATGGGAGTTTTTACAATTGTTTTTGTGAGTTTGGCAAAAACATTAAAATCTACAGAAGTGGGTTCTGTGTAGCCATTTTGCATTCTCTTCTTTATTTGTACACAAATATAAGCTTGGTAATGATAGCTTTAGGTCAGTTCATTAAATCTTGTCCATATATTCAGTGAATTTTCTATAGTTAAGGGTATTTGAAGTATATACCAAGTACAAGAGCAATTTTGACACATTTGTTAATCTACCTAGGAGTGTGTTAGTATTATCTTCCACTATCACCACACTTGTAAAGCTATATTTTCCAATATTACTATGTAAATGATATGTTACATTACAGATTGTAGTAATGCATACGATATAAATATTATATTCAGTTAAAACAGAAAATAATTAAAGAAAAATGACTTTCGCACTCTTTTGATGGATTGAATGTGCTTTTTTTATGACAAATAAAAAATAAAGATGTAAAACCCTAATGATAACTCTAGATATGATACATGTCTGTAAGCACCAATCACAGGAGATTATTAATAAAATATCAACAGATATATTGGTAGCTGTCAGTGGATTTAATAATGCATATATAAAAACCAACTAGGCTGATGGGTTTGAAAATATTGCATTCAGTGACTTGACATCCAAGCATAGTCCATACCTTGGGTGTTTACCCCACCATGATGTGTACCACATTAATTTACTACTATTTGTGGATGCAGTGGTGTTCATTTCAGATACCACATGTAATATGCTTTTTTTCTAGTGAAGTTCTTATCATATGCCCATTAAAGTCTTTCAAAACACAGGGTCACTGCAATAAATGAGTTTTAAGGTAATTATGTATTGGAAATGAGAGACTCTGACTATGCATGCACACACTACATATACAACTAAGCATACACAACCAGCCCATAGTATGTATCTTCAAGAGTAGTATTTATTTTTATTTTATTTTTTTTAAATATGATACATTGCATTTGTATACAACTTTGCATAACACTGATGCTTCCTGAGGTGTACATTAAATCAGGTTGCACTGTAGGAACAACACTTTCAATTATGTTGTCACATCATATCAGAACACAGAAGATCCTGATTGTCATGAAAACACCCAATTGGACACTTTTTGAAAAATATATTTTTTTGATATAGGTTGCATAGTACCAAAGAAGAGAGTACCGTGTCAAGGTTCGACGTGCACCGTCAAATATTTACGGAGTAAAAGCAGCTGTGGGTGTGATTGGTAGTAATATGTGACATTGATTATTTGTGCAAATACTATTATCCATTGACAATAAATAAATACACTTTTATTTGTTATACAGTATTTATGCAGTATATACCAGAGGTTGAAACTAATGCGGGGTACCCCCAAAAATGGAACTGCAATTTTCAGCAAAAATGACGGTTGCTATTAAAAACATAAATTAAATCTCTTAAATGATACGTGATCCCCCATTTTTTTGCAGCTAGATTAGATGTGAGGTGCCACACTTTCTAGTGCTGTACTTCAAGGGTGTGTTGAAACGCTGCTTATATCAGTTTTATTAGTAAACGTTAACATTATCGGCAATAGGAATTGATTTGGTCTAATGGAACCTTCAGTGTGTACCTAGCGTTTAATAACACGGTTAATATCGTCAGTGCTGCCACTGGTAATAAATACGACAGGGCTTATTGTCATAAAATCGTCTTTAATATGGCCAATAAATTCGGAGTTTCTGTAATTTAATTCCAACTAGTATTGTGCTTGAAACGTGAAAATTCCTTCTAAAATAAAATGCAAATTTCTGTGCAGAACTAGAGTAGCCTATCGTTATGACTGAAACTTGCATTTTAATCCCGTTTTCTTCTTCTTCACTTTAAGAGTGAGGGGCTGATGGTATTAATATCCATGATGTTGATGGAAACGGTGCATGGAACACTTTTAGCTCTGTCGAAGACGATATGGGAGAAGAAGAAGCAGACGACGAAGAAAAAACTAATACAAAACAAAGACGAAGAAAAGAAACCCGCCTCTGTGTGTAATTTGTATTGCCATTTCCTGTTGTTTTATAATACACAAGCTTCACATATCATTGAAGTCATTATAAGTAGTGTTTACTTTAGATTCTCAATCTACAGATCTCCTGTTGTTTTATAATACACAAGCTTCACATATCATTGAAGTCATTATAAGTAGTGTTTACTTTAGATTCTCAATCTACAGATCTCCTGTTGTTTTAAAATACACAAGCTTCACATATCATTGAAGTCATTATAAGTAGTGTGTACTTTAGATTCTCAATCTACAGATCCAAAAATAATTTTTGATGAAACTGAAGTTTGACCATGTTAGAAATGCTGACACCCATACTCAGATCTTATCGGAAGCCGGACTCGGGACAGTAGTGCGCGAAACCATACAGGTATATGGACACGTTAAATACCCAGTCAAGTCAAGTCATCCATACTAGTATTAAAGTTCATTTACTTGGACAGTTTACCAGAACTGTGGACATTCCATGATATTCCAAGTAAATAGTTATGGACTTTTCGGGAAAAACAGGTTAATGATTTCAAAAAAGGTATCATGTAAGCATAACACAGCTTTATCGTTCGTGTCTCCCCCTCCACGAATACCTTCCTCCACTGGCACACGCCCATATCTACACAGAAATGATAATTAAAGCGACTTTACAACTACTTCATGGCAGACAAGACAAAATGGCTGGGGAAAGATCACATCAATATGTTCACGTCTTGTTTTTTCCAAGAGAGTAATTTAATTTAGATTTATTGCATTCACCAGTTGTCACTTATCGACTTCAAATTGATTTTAACTAGTTCTTTTTTTTCAAGAACAATTCCCTTTGGAAATCCTTGGACGAGGATGGTGTTGAGCGTCAAGACAATGCTCAAAGAGTTCTTGATGTATATTTGGTTTTATTGGTACCAAGACGCCATCTTGTTGCATGACAAAAGGGAAGTATTCCTCCCCATTTTCCAGAGACCCGGAGAAATTCGTACTATAAACAATGTCGGATCCCTTTCCATCAAGACCAGAGCGTAAGTTTAATTAATATTCATTCCAAGTGTTGTTCAAGTGGATGTCAAGAATCTCCACTTACACAGATTGCACAACGTTCGCGAAAAGTGTACACTGTTGTCGATCAGCTTGATGTTGTAGTTTCACGTGTTTATTTAGGAAAATGAAACTTGCGCAATCATTTATAACATTACCTGATATCTCTCCGCTGAGGTGGTCACCGACTTTAGAGTATCTGACACTGTACAACACAGAACAACACAGAATAACTCAGCACAAAATAACACAGCATATAATAACACAGCACAGGATAACAGAACATGATAACCCAGCACAGAATAACAGCACATGATAACACAGCACAGAATAACACAGCACATAATAACACAGAACATGAGAACAGCACATGGTAACACAGCACAGAATAACACAGCACATGATGACAGCACATGCTCACACAACACATGCTAACAGCACATAATAACAACACATGATAACACAGTATATAAAAACAACACATAATAACACAGAACATGGTAACAACACATAATAACACAGCACATAATAACACAGTACATGATAACAGCACATAATAACACAGCAGATGATAACAGCGCGTGATAACACATCAAATAATAACAGCACATGATAACAGCACATGTTAACACAACACATAACAACACAGCACATGATAACACAGCACATGATAACATCACAGGATAACCCAAGCAAAGAATAACAGCAAAGGATAACACAACACAGGATAACACAGCAAATGATAACACAACACATACTACTATAGCACATGATAAAACAGCACAGGATAACACGGCACAGAATAACACAGCACATGCTATCACAGAACAGGATACAACAGCACATGATAACACAGCACATAATAACACAGCACAGGATAACACAGCACATAATAACACAGAACAGGATAAAACAGCACAGGGCCGTACAGGAATAGAACAGAACAGAACAGGACAGGACAGGACAGGACAGAACAGTACAGTACAGTCTAGTACAACACAGCACGGTACAGAAAGAAATTTTTTATTTAACGACGCACACAACACATTTTATTTACGGTTTTATGGCTTCAGATATATGGCTAAGGACCACACATATATTGAGGGAGGAAACCCGCTGTCGCCAGTTCATGGACTACTCTTTTCGATTTGCAGCAAGGGATCTTTTATATGCACCATCCCATACACAGGCTAGCACGTGACACGGCCTTTGATGTACAAGTCGTGGTGCACTGGCTGGAGCGAGAAATAGCCCAATGGGTCCACTGACGGAGATCGATCCCAAACCGACCGCGCATCAAGCGAACGCTTTACCACTGGGCTACGTCCCACCCGTCAGCAGGGTACGATACAAGACAGAATAACGCAGCACAGGACAGTACAGAACAGAACAGAACAGTACAGTACAGTACAGTGCAGTGCAGTGCAGTGCAGTGCAGTACAGTACAGTACAGTACAGTACAGTACAGAACAGAACAGAACAGTACAGTACAGTACAGGAACAGTACAGTACAGTACAGTACACTATAGTACAATACATCACAGTACAAGAAAGGATAACGCAGCACAGGGCAGTACAGGAACAGACCAGAACAGTAAAAGAGAGGATAACACAGCAAAGGCGGTGCAGGAATAGAACTGTATATTACAACATGGGATAACACTGCACAGGGCAGTACAAAGCAGAACAGCACAGTTCAGTATAGGACTGATATTTCGGTAGAGTACAGGGCAGCAAGATACGGTAATGTAATACAGTACATTGCAACACATTGGGGTACAGTAGTATAGTAAGGCAGAGTACAGTTCACTACCGTGTAGCATAGAACAACAGGACAGAACAACAATATAGTGAAGCACAATGAAGTGCCACGCACCACAATACAGTACAATATAGTGTAGCACAACAGTATAATATAGTGTAGCACAATGAAGTGCCACGTACCGCAATACAGTACAGTGCAATATAGTGTAGCACAATGAAGTCCCACGCACCATAATACAGTATAGTGCAACACAGTGTAGCACAATGCAGTACAACATACCACAATACAGTACCGTACAAGATAGTGGTGCATCACAATGAAGTACAACATACCACAATACAGTACCGTACAAGATAGTGCATCACAATGAAGTACAACATACCACAATACAGTACAGTGCAGCACAATGAAGTACAACATACCACAATACAGTGCAGTACAATATATTGCAGCACAATAATGTACAACATACCACAATACAGTACAGTATAGTATAACATATAGTCCAAGAGCTAAGAGGTGTTTATTTAACCAAAAAGGTTCAAAAGGTCTGAGGGTATTTTTGATTACCATGATATATGTAGTTTAACGAATGGGGTTTCTTAGTTGTTTATGTTTATGTTTTTAATAAAAGTGCTGAAGGAATTATGGGTAGGGATAACTAAAATGTTTGTAATTCACTCAATATACAAGATAGAATAACAAATGACCCCCATATATTTGTAATACTGGTCTCGACGATCCATTCATAGAAACAATGTGAATATTTTAATTAGGTCAACAGAGGTCAAAAGGTCAGCATTTTGGACCCACTCTTAAAATCTGGGCCATTTTTTGGTCAAACTTCTCTCTTATTTCTGTAAAATTATTTGTGGTTTATCAAATCTTTTAAACTATTTGTGTATACTTATGTGTACACAGAAGAGGAAAACAACAGATTTAGCTAATTGGATACAAAATATCCTATATTATGGGATGATTTTTATGAAATTACAGTTTGTCGGAATTTCCAATATTTAATTGAAACATAATGCCACATAACTCTGAAAGTTTTAACGGTAGGATTATATATTACCACCCAGAGTGAAGGTCATAACATGAGATAATCATGGATCTGTATTTCGGCATGGTTGGTTGATTAATTAGGTTACCAGTGGTCAAACGGTCACAATGTGTTACCGACACTTAAAATCGTTCCATTTTCTTCGGTCAGACTTCTCTTTTATTTTTATAAAATGTTATGTATCACGTTTTTTTAAAAAGAAGTTTTGTATACTTCTAGACAAATAGAAGCGGAAAACAACAGGTTCAGTCAAATGGTTCTGGCTTAAAATATATATTGGCACGATTTTTGTGATATGGCGGTTTGTCGTGATTTTCGATATTTAAAGGTAGTGGAAACATAATGTCATATAACTTTGAAAGTTTTAGAGGGGCATTCCTGAGTTTGCTGCATTGTAAGATGTTTCCGACTAATAAAATATTTCTACTGTTAAACTTACATATTAAATATATTTTCTTGTTTAGAATATCAGTGTCTGTATATTCAATGCGTTTCTGGCCATTGTAATATTTGTAAGAAGCCCAAACTGGATTGCGTACGTACATGTACGTACAAATATGTTAGGAAATAAAATGAAATTTAACCTAGTACAAATATTAGAACGATCAGAAACACGTTTAATATAGAGTCAATAATATTTTATGCAGAGACATCGTTAAAAAGTCTCTGTTAGTTGATAGCATGTTAAAAATTGCAGCAAACTCAGGAATGCCCATTTAATAATATGATTATATAGTACCACTCAAATTGAAGATACATGTAGTACCATGAAGTAATAATTGGTTGATTAATAAGGTTAGCAGAGGTCAGAAGGTCTCCATTTGTTCTTACCGACGCCTAAAATTTGAGCCATTTTCTTTGGTCAAGCTTCTCTCTTATTTCTATAAAATGTGGTTATCAAGTCTTTTAAACAGTGTTTGTATACTTCTAGGCAAATAGAAGAGGAAAGCAGCAGGTTTAGTTAACTGGTTCTAACATAAAATATATATAATGGCACATTTTGTTCGAATTTCCGATATTTAATGGTAGAGGAAACATTTTGCCATATTAATCTAAATATTATATATTATGCCACAGATTGAAGATAGGTGCATGAAGTAATCACTGATGTTCATTGCTACAGGATTGGTTGATCATTTAGGTCAACAGAGGTGAAAAGGTAATATAAATCATTAAATACTTGAAAGGTGTGGATTGAACATTTTGGTTCAAATAAGTTCCACATTATAAGCTTTCTGTAAGATAGAGTTTTTTTTAGGAACTTGGCTGCTAGATATGGCTAAGCTAGGGAACAGAATCCATTGCATTATCTATGTTGATGGTAAAACATCCGAGACGGTTTCACAGTGCAATGTTGAACGTTGGGATACTGTAACACGTGCAGTCAAAAAACAAAAAGTTTGTTTTATTTAACGACGCCACTAGAGCACATTGATTTTTAATCTTATCATCGGCTATTGGACGTCAAACATATGGTCATTCTGACACTGTTTTTAGAGGAAACCCGCTGTCGCCACATAGGCTACTCTTCTTTACGACAGGCAGCAAGGGATCTTTTATTTGCGCTTCCCACAGGCAGGATAGCACAAACCATGGCCTTTGTTGAACCAGTTATGGATCACTGGTCGGTGCAAGTGGTTTACACCTACCCATTGAGCCTTGCGGAGCACTCACTCAGGGTTTGGAGTCGGTATCTGGATTAAAAATCCCATGCCTCGACTGGGATCCGAACCCAGTACCTACCAGCCTGTAGACCGATGGCCTGCCACGACGCCACCGAGGCCGGTGTCAAAAAACAAGACTCGAAATATAAAACAATAAATGAAAAACTTTAATCGTGTTATGCAGATTGTGATCAGTACTGCCAATGCCACTTTTATGTTTTGAAGTGGAAAAAAAATAACAAGTGCAAATGGTATATTTGTTAACATGTTTGTTTGTTCTGTGGAAAAGAGTCAAAGGGATTATATATCCTCGATATTTTGGGGCATCACTTGGTCTGTGGAAATGCAATAAAGGTTCTCATCTGACTCGTTATTATCAAAAGGATTCATGGTCTCTGTTATCCAGGCTAATAACTTTCAAGATCCGAGTTGTACCTTATGATTCTTGCCGCTTTCGTCTCCTTATGCGAATCATGGACCCTTACCAGACTGTATACTTGAATAGGTGCTGTATATCCAGAAGTATCAACTGCGATCGTGTTACGTACCTAGCATAGGTGATCCATAAGTAGCACCCAGGCACATTATTTCTAGAGTGTGGGTGAAGAGGTCCACAACATTGGTCCTGACTGCTCTGGAAACCAAGTAGACTTTTAACATATCACTGTACACATACAAACTTCTGCTGTGCCCCCATCGGTATCTGATCTTGACGTTTTGAAGTAATCATTATACACTTTGAAAACATCCTTATGGTTACCTCTCTGATCAGTAGCTTCTAGAATACATTGCGTAGGAATTTCATTTACTAGTTATTCTGGGACATATCAATAACGTTTTTGTGGTAAGTGGTAAGGTTTAATGCTGAATATCATGTTAATGTCAATAAATCACTTACATAAAACTCATATGCTAAGAGTTCTGGAGTCTACCAAGCAGACAGGTAACCATTAAAGAATTGCTCAGTGTATGCTGGTTACTGCATGAAGTCAGAATGGGCTACTCATGGGAGCATAGCAGACTTTTGAATGATTTACATTGATATGATAGAACTCAACTTGGTTTTCAGCACAGCCGACAGGACCAATGATGTCAAACTCTTCACACACACACACACACACACTAGTGAAAGGATGTGTCTAATGTCCTGTGCTACAGATATACTCACCTATGTCACGTACAGAGTTTTAGATTCTGGCTAATTTTGAAACAACAAGGTTTTTGTCTGTTTTGAGCACACCAAGGTATTTTTAGTGCAGTAATGTTATTAATAGCTGTTAAAGATTCAGAAACACATTTAAATCTAATTACAGGTTAACATTCTATTGCCTTTGGGATATCATGTTTGTACAAATATTGGCCTTGCTTATTTTGGGAAAACCCTTTATGGCCTCAGCTTTGGTGTAATCCAAAGTCCTGCAGGTGCATGAACCTTCTGAACATGGACCCATCCACGTATACACTCTGTTGAAGGATAATGATTCGCACACGGCGATGAAAGAAGGCAGTAATCATAACGGTCAACTCAGATCTTGAGAGTTGTTAGCGTGGATAAAAAAAACAGGGAATACTTTTGATGACATGATAATCTTTACTGCCATTCCCAGGGCAAGTGATGCCACAAACTATCAATAATGGCATTTGTTCCTTGACCCTTCATTACAGAACAAACATACACCACTTGCGCTTGTCCATGTGTCCCCTTCAGAATGCAAAAGTGGTTTCTTTGGTGACTAGGATGCACCTGGAATCGGATGTTGTACAATCAACCTGTATAATACAATGGATTCTTTTCCCTAGCTTTCCCATCAAGTTTCTGAAAAAGAAATTCTATCTTACAGAAACCTTATAATGTGGAACCTATTCGAACCATGATGTTCATTCCATACATTTCAAGGTTTTACTAATTTATATGACCTTTTTACCTCTGCTGACTTAATTGATCAACAAATCATATACATGTAGCCATAGCAATGCACATCAATCATTACTTCAAGCTATTACCTTCAATTTGTGTGGTAATATATAATCCAACCATTAACACTTTTATATTTGTATGTCATTATGTTTCCCCTACCATTAAGTATCGGACATTCTGACAAACCGCATATCACAAAAATCGTGTCATTATATATTTTATGTCGGAACCAGTTAACTAAACCTGTTGTTTTCCTTTTCTGTTTGCCTAGAAGTATACAATAACTGATTAAAAAACTTGACAAACTACATTTTACAGAAATAAGAGAATTTTGACCAAAGTAAATGGCTAAGATTTTAGGCGTTGATAAAAACACATGGTGACCTGTTGACCTCTGCTAACCTCATTAATCAACCAACCATGTAGAAGTGCACATCAATGATTACTTCCGCCTACTACCTTCCACCCGAGTGGTACTATATAATCATAGCATTAAACCGGTCAGAGTTATAAGACATTATCTTTCCACTACCTTTAAAGGGACATACCCTAGTTTTTAAACACTAAGACTTATGTTTTACTATTAGAGCCGTTTCTGGTAACAGAAATCATACTTTACTTAGATTTTATAGTTTAGCTTTTCCGTTTCCGTACATTCGAAGTGTTTTTGGTCACCCTGGTGCTTTTAAAATCACAAAATGCATTTCTCATATTTTTAAAAATGCACGTGCGTCTGAAAAGTAACAGTTATAGCGTCGACTTTTAGTCTATTGTTACAGGGTATTTCAAAGTCACAGACTGATGTTTCACTTAATTGTAACTTTATCCAAATGCGTTACATGTGTGTAGATTAACTAAACTTAGTGTTAATTTTCACAGGTTGAAACTAGGGTCTGACCTTTTAAATGCCGGAAATTCCGACAAACCGCCATAAAACAAACATAGTACCATTATATATTGTCAGTTAGAACCACTAGACTAAACATGTTTGTTTCCTCTTCTGCTTGCCTAGAAGTATACAAAATCACACTTTAACGAAATAAAAGAGAAGTCGGACCAAACAAAATGGACCAATTATAAGCGTCGGTAAAATATTCTGACATGTTGACCTCTGGTGACCTAATTAATCAACCTACCATATAGAAATGCAGATCAATGATTACCTCATGTTATGACCTTCACTCTGAGTGGTAATATATAATCCTACCGTTAAATCTTTCAGAGTTATGTGGCATTATGTTTCAATTAAATATTGGAAATTCCGACAAACTTATAAAACTAAATCTGTTGTTTTCCTCTTCCGAGTACAAAAAAGTATACAAAAATAATTTAAAAGATTTGATAAACTATATTTTACAGAAATAAGAGAGAAGTTTGACCCCCCAAAAATAGGCCAGATTTTAACCACGGGTCTAAAATGGTGACCGTTTGACCTCTGCTGACCTAATTAAAACATTTACGTTGATTTGAATTTTACGAATAGATAATAGAGGTCAGGGGCATAATTCTCAAAGGTCTCTTAGGCTCTGCTAGACAACAAAGTATCCTCTTTGCAAGTCTGTTAGCACTGCACTGCGAGATCGCAAAGTTGCGAGGGATTAGTAGTACATCACAGTACGGTATAATACTGAATGAATGAATGAATGTTGAACGAAAAATACATCGGTTATTGGGTGTTACACTATGTGGAGTACAGTGTCGTACAGTACAGAACAGTGCAATACAGTATGCCACAATAAAGCACCGCACACCAAAAAAACACCGTACAGTAATTAGTACAGTAAGCACGGTGTAAGTACAGTACCGTTCAACATGAAACATTACAACACTGTTCTGTCTTTTCCGCACCATGCTGTTAATCCAGTTAGTGGTTAAAGTAAGCGCAACTGTTTCAGTTTACGTAGTTGGGTGTGAGCCATGAAAAAACATTTAAAGAGACACTTTACAGATTTTCATTATTTCTTCTAATGTTTATGTTTCCGGCCAGTTCACTTTAGACTTTTAAACACTTTCATTATTTCTTATAATGTTTGTTTCCGGCCAATTCACTTTAGACTGTTAAACACTTTCATTATTTCTTATAATGTTTGGGTTTCCGGCCAATTCACTTTAGACTTTTAAACACTTTCATTATTTCTTATAATGTTTGTTTCCGACCAATTCACTTTAGACTGTTAAACACTTTCATTATTTCTTATAATTTTGGGTTTCCGGCCAATTCACTTTAGACTTTTAAACACTTTCATTATTTCTTATAATGTTTGGGTTTCCGGCCAGTTCACTTTAGACTGTTAAACACTTTCATTATTTCTTATAATGTTTGGGTTTCCGGCCAATTCACTTTAGACTTTTAAACACTTTCATTATTTCTTATAATGTTTGTTTCCGGCCAATTCACTTTAGACTTTTAAACACTTTCATTATTTCTTATAATGTTTGTTTCCGGCCAATTCACTTTAGACTGTTAAACACTTTCATTATTTCTTATAATGTTTGTTTCCGGCCAATTCACTTTAGACTGTTAAACACTTTCATTATTTCTTATAATGTTTGGGTTTCCGGCCAGTTCACTTTAAACTGTTAAACACTTTCATTATTTCTTATAATGTTTGTTTCCGGCTAATTCACTTTAGACTTTTAAACACTTTCATTATTTCTTATAATGTTTGTTTCCGGCCAATTCACTTTAAACTGTTAAACACTTTCATTATTTCTTATAATGTTTGTTTCCGACCAATGCACTTTAGACTGTTAAACACTTTCATTATTTCTTATAATGTTTGGGTTTCCGGCCAATTCACTTTAGACTGTTAAACACTTTCATTATTTCTTATAATGTTTGTTTCCGGCCAATTCACTTTAAACTCTTAAACACTTTCATTATTTCTTATAATGTTTGTTTCCGACCTATTCACTTTAGACTGTTAAACACTTTCATAATTTCTTATAATGTTTGGGTTTCCGGCCAATTCACTTTAGACTGTTAAACACTTTCATTAGTTCTTATAATGTTTGGGTTTCCGGCCAATTCACTTTAAACTGTTAAACACTTTCATTATTTATTATAATGTTTATCTTTCCGGCCAATTCACTTTAGACTGTTAAACACTTTCATTATTTCTTATAATGTTTGGGTTTCCGGCCAGTTCACTTAAGACTGTTAAACACTTTCATTATTTCTTATAACGTTTGGGTTTCCGGCCAATTCACTTCAAACTGTTAAACACTTTCATTATTTCTTATAATGTTTGGGTTTCCGGCCAATTCACTTTAGACTTTTAAACACTTTCATTATTTCTTATAATGTTTGGGTTTCCGGCCAATTCACTTTAGACTTTTAAACACTTTCATTATTTCTTCTAATGTTTGGGTTTCCGGCCAATTCACTCTAAACTGTTAAACACTTTCATTATTTCTTATAATGTTTGTTTCCGACCAATTCACTTTAGACTGTTAAACACTTTCATTATTTCTTATAATGTTTGGTTTTCCGGCCAATTCACTTTAGACTGTTAAACACTTTCATTATTTCTTATAATGTTTGTTTCCGACCAATTCACTTTAGACTGTTAAACACTTTCATTATTTCTTATAATGTTTGGGTTTCCGGCCAATTCACTTTAGACTGTTAAACACTTTCATTATTTCTTATAATGTTTGTTTCCGGCCAATTCACTTTAGACTTTTAAACACTTTCATTAGTTCTTATAATGTTTGTTTCCAGCCAATTCACTTTAAACTGTTAAACACTTTCATTATTTCTTATAATGTTTGGGTTTCCGGCCAATTAGGAGATAACCATATGGAGTTTTTAAATTTGCGGGTGTTATTGTTTATTTGATGCACGCAAATCTTTCATTTTCGAACTCAGGCTAACTATTCTCTATTTGATCTCGCAAATGTCATTTTTGACCGAAGGCGTTAGCCTGAGGTCAAAAATGAAACATTTGTGGGCATCAAATAGACAATAACACCCGAAAATCTAAAAACTCCATATTGTTATATCCATTGTAAACTGAATCGTTTTTCTACGGAACTAACTGTATATTTGGTATTTCTTGAAAAAAATACCTGGCTACAATCTAAGTGTAGGTCCTTGAATCGTCAAATTCGCCTGTTCCAATTGTTAATGACGTCATTTTCTTATGACCTCATTAGCTTTCCAGGTGTTAATGTCTATTTGTTCCCGGAAACCGAATGTAATTAACCAATCACTATACAAAACACACTGATAGCTATGAAAGTATTATTTGGTTGAAAATTGATAAGCTTCTCAGTAAACGCAATAATGATACATTTATCGCCTGTGTTTACCTACCCCCACAGAATTCGTCCTACTATAAATTATACGAAATCGATATTTACCAGGAATTACATAACAGTGTCGAATTGTATTCGGGCTTGGGTGATGTATTTTTAATTGGCGATTTTAACAGTAGAACAGCAGAAAATGCTGACTATATAAAATTTGATAATTTGGACAATACTGTCCTTGGCCATATAGAAAATGTATGTTCGTACACAGACGATCTGATTGAGGACAACCGTTCTAACCCAGATAAAAGAATCAACGGATTTGGGCGGCAGTTACTTAATTTTTGTAAAGCATCAGGTTTCCGTATTGTTAACGGACGATGTAATAATGGCTTCTCCAGTGATTTTACCTTCAGTGGTTCGCAAGGTGTAAGTGTTGTGGACTATTTAATTACAAAGCCAAGTTTATTTAAATGTATTGAATCGTTTAACGTGGGATGTTTTAATCAATATTCAGATCACGCCCCTTTGCTCGTATCGCTACAGCTAGTCGGCCTCCGATTGGCTGATGGGAGGGAGGAAGAACCAGGTGAAATAGGTCACAGATACGATAGGTGTCGGTGGTCAGCTGACTACAAACCTCTGTGTTCAGAGGCTTTACGTGTTAACATCGATTTATTGAATGCTTGTTTACCTATAGATATAGAAAATTCACAACAGTGTGTGGATAACATTATTGATAGTTTTACTCATACTCTAAAAGATATAACAGAGCAATTCGTTGTTGTGAAACACAAAAGTAGAGGGAAATCTTTAGTCGGTAACAATAATAGTGGCCAATACGAACAAAATGTATTCTCGCATACTAAAATCGACAAACCATGGTTCACTCATGATTGCAGGGTGTTGTATAACCGATATATGGATTCCTTGCGTGCATTCAACAAGCATAAGTGTGATAAAAATCATAAATCACTGCATGAATGTAAACATGAGTATAAGAAAATGGAATTAAAACTGAAAAGACAATACAAGTTACTAGAGGAAAACCAATTAGATTACTTAAGTAAATATAACTCTAGACAATTCTATAAATATTTTTCAAAAAGTAAACAGAATCGAGCTGATATAACACTAACTGAATTTTTCAATTATTTTAAGGACAGTAGTTCCGTTGATATTAATTTAGATACGACTTGTGGTTATGAAACCAATGAAAATAGTGATACTGTGTTTGATGAATTAGACAAGCCAATTAATGAAAGCGAGGTCTTAGCAGTAATTAGAGAATTAAAACGCAACAAAAGCCACGGGCTAGATGGTATTATGAATGAGTTCTTTATCGAATTTGAAAATATATTATTGCCAGTGATTTGTAAGTTATTTAATGTAATACTGAACACTGGATTTTACCCGACTGTATGGTCAATTGCTGTCATTGTACCAGTCCATAAAAAAGGTAATATAAATGATCCGAACAATTACAGAGGTATAAGTTTGGTAAGCTTTTAGCTAAGTTGTTTACCGGTGTGCTTAACAAGAGGTCATATCAGTGGTCAGAAGAATACAACATTATAACAGATGCGCAATTTGGTTTTCGAAAAGGAGTTAGCACTGTTGATGCTATATTTTCGCTATATTCTATAATAATGAAATCTCTGGAACATAATGGTAAATTATATTGCTGTTTTGTGGATTATAAGAAAGCGTTTGACTCTGTGAATCGATATAATCTGTGGACCAAACTATTTAAGTACGGAATTAATGGCAAACTGTTAAAAGTATTAAAATCTATGTATAACTGTGTTAAATCCTGCATAAATGTAAATGGTTTTAGATCTGATTTCTTTAAAAATACCATTAGCCTAATGCAAGGTGAAGTTTTATCACCGATACTTTTTTCACTCTTTCTAAATGACCTAGACAATGAATTTATTGTTAAGGGTTGCCCTGATACTATGTTTAGAGATCTCAGTGTTTTTCTGTTACTCTTTGCAGATGATATGGTTATTTTCTCTGAAAGTATATATGGATTACAGCATATGCTTGACACATTGTTCCTTTATAAAACAAATGGGGTTTAACTGTAAATAAAACAAAAACCAAAATTATGATTTTCAGAAAACGTGGTAAATTACTAGATGATGAAAAATGGTCCTATGATGGTGACTCGGTCGAAGTAGTAGACCAATTTAACTATCTTGGTATTGTCCTACATTTTACCTGCAAATTTTCACATGCTATAAAATGTATATCTGAACAAGGAAGAAAAGCATGTTTTGCAATGAAGAAAAGTTCCAAGCCCTTGTTTTTAAACCAAAGTTCATTGTTGGCGTTATTTGATACGTATGTAGCTAGCGTACTGTTCTATGGTTGTGAAATTTGGGGTTTTCAAAAAGCAGATTTAATAGAAAAAATTCACCTTGATTTTTGTAAAAATGTTCTAAAAGTTAAAGGATGTACAAGCAATATTATGATTTATTTTGAATTAGGTAGATATCCATTGGTGCATGAACGTACCTATCGTATGATAAAATATTGGTTCAAACTGATCAAAACTGATAATTGTATAATGAGTACAATGTATAGTAAGATGAAATCTAGCTGCGTCTATAAAAATAACTGGGTATTTTTTATTAAGAAAACATTTCAAGAGTTGGGGCTTGGTTATATTTGGGACAATCAGGATCATCTGGTAGAAATTACGATGTATTATTTATCACTAACTAAACAAAGGATTTTTGACCAAGCATTGCAGAATCTTTACCATCAGCTAAATACATCTGTGAAATGCGGCAATTTGTATAGATACTTGGTCGAAGACTTAAAAACTCAACAATACTTAGTCAAACCTATACCTGATATTTATAAAACATGTATTACGAAATTAAGGCTATCTTCACATATTTTGGCAATAGAAACTGGTAGATATAAGAAAATAAGTCGTCCCAATAGAGTATGCATTTATTGTAATAGCGGAGATGTAGAAGATGAATATCATTTTGTATTAATATGTACATTGTACAGAGATTTAAGAGAAAATTATATAAAGAAATACTACTGGAATAGGCCATCTATGCTCAAGTTTATACAGTTGCTGACCAGTAAAAACTAAAATATATTGTGTAAATTGGGAAAATATATATTTAAAGCATTTAAAATTCGAACTTCCTTAGTCTAAATATACTGGAATTATCAAGATATATAAAAAGTTGCATTTGAATGTCAATTTGTATATAATACTCTACCTATAAAACTATAATTTACATTCTCCTTATTGAGAATATATATGTACATGTGTGTGTGTGTGTGTGTGTGTGTGTGTGTGTGTTCTATTTATTATCCTAATTGTATGTACATGTGATATTGTATGTTTACTAGTATTGTTGTTTGTTCATACCAATAAGCCGCTATGCTTACGGTGAATAAAGAATTCACTTTAGACTGTTAAACACTTTCATTATTTCTTATAATGTTTGGGTTTCCGGCCAGTTCACTTTAGACTTTTAAACACTTTCATTATTTCTTATAATGTTTGTTTCCGGCCAATTCACTTTAGACTTTTAAACGCTTTCATTATTTCTTATAATGTTTGGGTTTCCGGCCAGTTCACTTTAAACTGTTAAACACTTTCATTATTTCATATAATGTTTGGGTTTCCGGCCAATTAGGAGATAACCATATGGAGTTTTTAAATTTGCGGGTGTTATTGTTTATTTGATGCATGCAAATGTTTCATTTTCGACCTCAGGCTAACTATTCTCTATTTGATCCCGCAAATATCATTTTTGACCGAAGGCGTTAGCCTGAGGTCAAAAATTAAACATTTGGCGGCATCAAATAGACAATAACACCCGAAAATCTAAAAACTCCATATGGTTATATCCATTGTAAACTGAATCGTTTTCCTACGGAACTAACTGTATATTTGGTATTTCTTGAAAAAAATACCTGGCTACAATCTAAGTGTAGGTCCTTGAATCGTCAAATTCGCCTGTTCCAATTGCTAATGACGTAATTTTCTTATGACGTCATTAGCGTTCCGGGTATTAATGTCTATTTGATCCAGGAAAAAGAATGTAATTAACCAATCAATATACAGAACACACTGGCAGTCAGTTTACAATTCACTTTAGACTGTTAAACACTTTCATTATTTCTTATAATGTTTGGGTTTCCGGTCAATTCACTTTAGACTATCAAACACTTTCATTATTTCTTATAGTGTGTAAGTTTCCGGCTAATTCACTTTAGTCGATGTTGTATCCTGCTGAAAACCCTGCCGGGAATCGTCAGCCGTGCACCCAAAATCGTCAGCCGTGAGTCGTTAGCCCGAAATCGTCATACGTGAGCCCGAAATCGTCAGCCGTGATTCGTTAGCCCGATATTTTCAACCGTGGGCCCGAAATCGTCAGTCAAGAGTCGTTGGCCCCAAAAAGCCATCGTTTGCTCCAAATCGTCAGTCGTTGGCTCCAAATCGTCAAGGGTGAATCTGCGCATCACTAGTCACGCATCACCGCCCCCAGGTAATTCCCGTAACATGTGTAATACATGTAAACTACATTGATTGGTTTTAAAATGTATGGCAATACATTTACTAGTACATCAAAGGCCATGACATGTTCTGGCCTGTCTGCTAATCTGCACACTAACTAGCCCATGCTGGTGTATTCGTAGCAATTGCCTAAACTGTCGCTTTGCTGGTTTTCTTTATCGACAACAGTTGTGGAAATAATCGCGTCAAACACTCGTTTCCTTTGATTTTAAGAACCTTACTTGAATAAAATTCTACTAATACATTATATAACAAGCCTGATTTTCAAATACATTAATAAGATCAACTCTTAACCCTAACCCTATTAATACATTATATAAAAAACCTGACTTTGAAATACATTAATAAGATCAACTCTTAACCCTAACCCTATTAATACATTATATAAAAAACGTGACTTTGAAATACATTAATAAGATCAACTCTTAACCCTAACCCTAACCATATTAATACATTATATAACAAGCCTGACTTTGAAATACATTAATAAGATCAACTCTTAACCCTAACCCTATTAATACCTTATGTAACAAGCCTGACTTTCAAATACATTAATGAGATCAACTCTTAATCCTAGCCCTAACCCTAACCCTATTAATACATTATATAAAAAGCCTGACTTTCAAATACATTAATAAGATCAACTCTTAACCCTAACCCTATTACTACATTATATAACAAGCCTGACTTTCAAATACATTAATAAGATCAACTCTTAACCCTAACCCTAACCCTATTACTACATTATATAACAAGCCTGACTTTGAAATACATTAATAAGATCAACTCTTAACCCTAACGCTATTAATACATTATATAAAAAACCTGATTTTGAAATACATTAATGAGATCAACTTTTAATCCTAACCCTAACCCTAACCCTATTAATACATTATATAACAAGCCTGACTTTCAAATACATTAATAAGATCAACTCTTAACCCTAACCCTATCAATACATTATATAAAAAACCTGACTTTGAAATACATTAATAAGATCAACTCTTAACCCTAACCCTATTAATACCTTATATAACAAGCCTGACTTTCAAATACATTAATGAGATCAACTCTTAATCCTAACCCTAACCCTAACCCTATTAACAAGCCTGACTTTCAAATACATTATAAGATCAACTCTTAACCCTAACCCTATTAATACATTATATAAAAACCTGACTTTGAAATACATTAATAAGATCAACTCTTAACCCTAACCCTAACCCTATTAACACATTATATAAAAAACCTGACTTTGAAATACATTAATAAGATCAACTCTTAACCCTAACCCTAACCCTATTAATACATTATATAACAAGCCTGACTTTCAAATACATTAATAAGATCAACTCTTAACCCTAACCCTATTAATACCTTATATAACAAGCCTGACTTTCAAATACATTAATGAGATCAACTCTTAATCCTAACCCTAACCCTAAACATATTAATACATTATATAACAAGCCTGACTTTCAAATACATTAATAAGATCAACTCTTAACCCTAACCCTATTAATACCTTATATAACAAGCCTGACTTTCAAATACATTAATGAGATCAACTCTTAATCCTAACCCTAACCCTAAACATATTAATACATTATATAACAAGCCTGACTTTCAAATACATTAATAAGATCAACTCTTAACCCTAACCCTAACCCTATTAATACATTATATAACAAGCCTGACTTTCAAATACATTAATAAGATCAACTCTTAACCCTAACCCTATTAATACATTATATAAAAAACCTGACTTTGAAATACATTAATAAGATCAACTCTTAAACCTAACCCTAACCCTATTAATACATTATATAACAAGCCTGACTTTCAAATACATTAATAAGATCAACTTTTAACCCTAACCCTATTAATACATTATATAAAAAACCTGACTTTGAAATACATTAATAAGATCAACTCTTAACCCTAACCCTAACCATAACCCTATTAATACATTATATAACAAGCCTGACTTTCAAATACATTAATAAGATCAACTCTTAACCCTAACCCTATTAATACCTTATATAACAAGCCTGACTTTCAAATACATTAATGAGATCAACTCTTAATCCTAACCCTAACCCTAAACATATTAATACATTATATAACAAGCCTGACTTTCAAATACATTAATAAGATCAACTCTTAACCCTAACCCTAACCCTATTAATACATTATATAACAAGCCTGACTTTCAAATACATTAATAAGATCAACTCTTAACCCTAACCCTATTAATACATTATATAAAAACCCTGACTTTCAAATACATTAATAAGATCAACTCTTAACCCTAACCCTAACCCTATTAATACATTATATAACAAGTCTGACTTTGAAATACATTAATAAGATCAACTCTTAACCCTAACCCTATTAATACCGTATATAACAAGCCTGACTTTCAAATACATTAATGCGATCAACTCTTAATCCTAACCCTAACCCTAACCCTATTAACACATTATATAACAATCCTGACTTTGAAATACATTAATAAGATCAACTCTTAACCCTAACCCTAACCCTATTAATACATTATATAACAAGCCTGACTTTCAAATACATTAATAAGATCAACTCTTAACCCTAACCCTATTAATACATTATATAACAAGCCTGACTTTCAAATACATTAATAAGATCAACTCTTAACCCTAACCCTATTAATACCTTATATAACAAGCCTGACTTTCAAATACATTAATGAGATCAACTCTTAATCCTAACCCTAACCCTATTAATACATTATATAACAAGCCTGACTTTCAAATACATTAATAAGATCAACTCTTAACCCTAACCCTATTAATACATTATATAACAAGCCTGACTTTCAAATACATTAATAAGATCAACTCTTAACCCTAACCCTATTAATACCGTATATAACAAGCCTGACTTTCAAATACATTAATAAGATCAACTCTTAACCCTAACCCAACCATATTAATACATTATATAACAAGCCTGACTTTCAAATACATTAATAAGATCAACTCTTAACCCTAACCCTAACCCTATTAATACATTATATAACAAGCCTGGCTTTCAAATACATTAATAAGATCAACTCTTAACCCTAACCCTAATAATACATTAAATAACAAGCCCGACTTTCAAATACATTAATAAGATCAACTCATAACCCTAACCCTATTAATACATTATATAACAAGCCTGACTTTCAAATACATTAATAAGATCAACTCTTTTGTGTCTGTCCACTGACACTGGAAATATAGCATCCACGTTTTCCTCTTCGTTGACATTTTAATGGGGGGAGGGGGGGGGGGGGCAACGCCTCTATGAAAACACCAAAAACATTATCAGTGATGATCATATGGACTAATAGATCGCTATACATGGTCAACTGACCAAACCTCACTTGTCATTTACATCAGTGGTTTTCGGATATTACAATAATAATTATTCTTCTAGGGGTCATTTTTATACATTATTTAAAACAGAATTTTACATTGAAACCCATTTGTCGACATTATTGTACCAAAATAGACACTGAGTAAGTAAATTGCGAACGTCGAATTTAAGATTACCGATTGAAACTGATAGATGGTTTAAGGTTCCCAGAGAAAATAGACTATGCAAACTTTATAATACTCATATTGAAGGTGAATACCATTATTTATTTAATTACGAAAATCATAATATTGAAAACATTACAAGAAAATATATTTTAAAATATTATAGAATTAATGTTAGCGTTTTTAAAATGAAAGGTATGCTGTCATTATATAATGTACCATTACTGATAAACCTTGTGAACTGACGTTTTTCCACACATTTTAGCAATTTTGATTGCGTATTTGGTGTTCTCTGTTAACTGTAGATATGTCTATGTTGACGCCTCTTCTGGTCATGTATGTTAATTGTGTATTTGGTGTTCTCTGTTAACTGTAGATATGTCTATGTTGACGCCTCTTCTGGTCATGTATGTTAATTGTGTATTTGGTGTTCTCTGTTAACTGTAGATATGTCTATGTTGACGCCTCTTCTGGTCATGTATGTTAATTGCGTATATGGTGTTCTCTGTTAACTGTAGATATGTCTATGTTGACGCCTCTTCTGGTCATGTATGTTAATTGCGTATTTGGTGTTCTCTGTTAACTGTAGATATGTCTATGTTGACGCCTCTTCTGGTCATGTATGTTAATTGTGTATTTGAATTGTACTCTTTACACATTGTAATGTATCTGAGTGTTGTTTACTAAATGTGGAAATCTGGAAATCTGAACTGCCTTGTGCACGTGTCGCCACACTACAGGACTACGTTCGCTGCTAAATTGTCGGGCTAATCGTCAAGAAAAAAATCAATCGTCTTTAACGATTAGTGATATTCAGCTGATGAGTACACGTCACGCGATTCGTGGTCGTCGGGCCGGCGATTCGGGGCCTTCCGCTTATCGCTGCCTCTAATCACCTCATGTGAAGTAGCCTGAAGAATTCTTATCAATGGAAAGAAAGGTAAACGACGCGAGAAATTCCATTGGAAGAGATAAGATTCTACTGACCAGTGTTCATGAGGTGACGGCCTAGTCTGACACCAAGCTTGCCCCGAGAACCGTTAGTTGTCATCCCCACAGTCTCGACATGTAGCAATGATATATATAGATCTACACAAACCATAAAAGTGATATCTGGTGAAAAGTCATATTTTAACTACAGTGAAAATATAGACACCCTATTTACTTCTTTTTTTTAAAGTTCATGATTAAATTATCTCCCTTTGTGTTGTTTCTTCGTATTTCGTTTGATAATTACCAATGCATCTGATCGTATTTGAAAAAAAGAGAGTAATTTTAACAACTATACCTATAGAAAAGGAATATGAAGTGGAATTACGATAAAATATCTAAAACGAATTGAATACGAAGCTAAATAATAATGACACGATGTACTGTCATTGAGTGTAAGTTAAAATTCAACGGCGTTCGATTCGTTTTGTTTTTGTGGGTTTGGTTTTGGAGGATGGCTTTGTCAGGTATGTTTGCACAGAAATATTATTAAATAAATGTTAATTTAATAATTAAATAAAGATAATTGTTATTCAAACTTCTTTTGAAAAGTCTATGGTCAAGTAAATTTTCTGGAAAAGTTCCCTCCGAAGAAATATATCATGGCGTTACGTGTTTTCGATAGGATAAGCGAAAAAGCGAAATATATTGTCAAAAATTAGGAAAGATGTATATAATAAATAAACCACTTCATGGTGTTTTTCCGAATACGAGTTTTTTATGTCAACGAGTGATGCACAAAAACAATATTTTCACGAATTGCGAAGCCGCCATGCAAAAACCTATCAGTACCACTACCTCAGCACCCATACATGTCTGAATAGCTCAGAACGCATCGTGGTTAGTCTGCAATTTGCGGGCGATTCGGTGCCACAGGTTCGAGTACCAGCAACAGCATGGGACAATTTGTGAGACCAGAAAGGATTTAATTATCCCCTGCGCCAGTGCGTTAATATCTATATATGTAACAGTCAACCTCAACACACATACAATATATAGATATTTATACATCAATACATACATACGTACGTACGGAGCTAAGATTAAACATATGCAATTTGATGGTAATTTGTAAAGAAATGTTTTAATCTACACTGAGATTTCATTTTAAAATATACATTTTGCCACTTGGTATGGGTTCAAAACGTAACAATATGCATTGATACGAATTTTAACATTATTCATTATAGTAAAGTTGCATGTCAATTCAACTGTTCCCTTTTGGCGCAAACGAATGACCAGATACCTACAAACGGCGATGATGACAACGAAACCCATCAAAATGTTCAAAATAATCATTGCTATTAGAAATGAACTTATGAGAACAAATGTCGAACAATTTATGTTTATAATTACAACTGTTATGGGTATAATATTTACACGTGTTCGGCCAATGCGCAAGCCAATATTTTACGAACATGCAAAGTGTGCTCTACGCATTCTTCTATTTACGATAATTATACCCACGTACCATACACGTATTGGAACTTAGTTACACGACTTTGTGATACAGGGCCCTGGACACCACGGATAGCTTATACAAAACTAGCTGACAGATGTATCTTCGTATATAAGTTCGGAATCTAAAGCAGACGTTTACAGACGACGAATTCGGTATCACATATACAATACGGATGATAATAAATGCCCCCCCCCCTCACCGGCTTGCAGCGTACTGATGTAGCAATAAAGCACACATGCACATACTAGTTGAATAATAGAGAGGAACGCAGTTAGAGACCAGTGATACACTGGCCAAGTTGGGTCTTACCTAACTTCGTCAGTCACGTCGTCACACGGCTTCGATCAAGCACAATCTGCGAAACTGAAATTTTGACTACACCATAAGCATATAACACCACCGAAAACATTGTCTTTTTTACGTCAATATTTATATACATTGTGGCTTGGGCGATAATAATTGGACATTTTATCGGCTCAATGCCAGTCTAAAGGTTTTCTCAAATCAAGGAACGTGCTGTAAACGTAAAGTAAATATCTCGAGTCAAGTTATTTCAACGGACTCCACTTCAGAACCGAGTGAGAAGGCAATATAATTATACCGTTAAGATGAAAGAACTTTTCTTACTTACTTATCATTCCAAGAAATCTTCACTAACTTATTGAAAAACAAAAATTCATTATGATAATTAGCCATGTAACAAACATTAATAATTATCTCTTTCTACATCGAACCGTTGAGATTTTAAATTTGTTTTATGCTTTAGCTGCCAAAGGAAAAAGGTAATAACACGCATTTAGACTATCAGTGAAAATTAGGAATGCAATTTAGCAAATTGTTTCATGTTCGTGCCAAGGGTTGTCAACCGTTAGAACAAGGTCGGCTCTGTAAACAACACGTGTCCCAGTCCACCTGGGTTTCAAGCACGCCTTCACGGAAACAACGTGCTACTGCCCCATCTGTCGGGCGATGTCCGAGATTGAAGCACGCTGTCCGACGTGTGAAGTTCAGTTAAGCCAATCGCTATGTGAAGTTCAAGACGTTTTAAATGATGTTCAACTATAAACAAGGCATACTTACTTTCCCCTGCACATGCAGAGGCTAACAAACATACCTTCACGACTTTGTCACTATCAGACATCTAGAAACTATTAATTTTTGTAGTTGTGGAGTTTTTGACGACTGTCGGAATGTCTCAGTCGTATAACACAAATAATATTTAGAATACGAATTTGTCAATATAGTATTGTAGTATGATTTCCGTAATTAAAAACTGCATTACGACCCTGCACTATGGGTATGGTGTTCAGTCCGGCAGCAGACGGGCACAACCCAAAATTCTCGTTTATAGGTTTTTTGATTGGTGTTTATTTATATTTGGGGTGTATGTAGTGATATCCAGGTGGGTGTAGAGAAATTTAAAATATTCAAGATGGCCACCAAGGAATCTGAAACTCAACAAAGTAACCAGATATGATAAAATTATGAATTATTTTTCTTTTTGTATGTTTAAAAGGACAAATAAATCAATAAAATAATAAAATAATGGTCTGAAGCGAATAATAGAAATAATTAATATAATATTCAAGATGGCCGCCAGTGAGAGTGAAAATCAATGACGTGGTCTATCTCTGTAACCAGATATGGCAGAAACATGAATTTGGTATTTTTTTGTATTTTTATAAAATATAAAGAATTCAATAAAACAAATATATATATATATATATATATATATATATATATATATATATATATATATATATATATATATATCCAAATTGTTTTTATTGCCCGAGCTTGAGCGAGGGTAATACATGAATCCTGACACGAGTCCGTACGACTTACACGCGAGTGTAATAATTTCTTTATTATCCATATTATTATTATTGTTTTCCTTATGAATAACTCAAAATGTTTCAGCCACATCGAGGAGATGACGAAATGACGTCATATTTCAAATGCACCATCTGAGCTAGGACTGGAGAAGCAACGTTATGTTATGACGTCGCTTCCCAAAATTACGTCATTGCACTTGTGCTTCGTATGATTATTATTAACTCGGTTATGTTGAACCATATGGATAATACATAGAGGCTATTTCATGGTTTTTTTCGAATACGATTTTTTATGTCAACGAGTGATGTGTGAAAACCAAATATGGTTTTCACACATCACGAGTTGACATAAAAATCGTATTCGGAAAAACACCATGAAATGGTCTATTTATTATATACATATTTCCTAATTTTTGACAATATCTTTCGCTCTTTGGTAATATCTTTCACTTATCCTATCGAAAACACGTAACGTCATGATATATTTCTTCCTATGGAACTTTGCCAGAAAATTTACTTTACCATAGACTTTTAAAAAGAAATTTGATTAAAATTTATCTTTATTAACATTTATTTAACAATACTGCGGTGCAAACATACCTGACAAAGCGATCCTCTAAAAACTCCCACAAAAACAAAACGAGTCGAACGCCGTTAAATTCTTACACTTACACTCGATGACACTACATTGTGTCATCATTATTTAGCTTCGTATTCAATTTGTTTTATATATTTTATCGTAATTGCATTTCGTATCCCGTTTTTATAGGTACAGTTGTTTAAATTACGTTTTTTTATTTTTCAAATACGATCAGATGCATTGGTAATCATCAAATGTAAATACGAAGAACCGAGACAAAGGGAGATAATTTAATCATGCACTTTTACAAAAAAAGTAAATACGACTTCTATATTTTCACTGTAGCTAAAATACAGTGAAAATATGACTTTTCACCGGATATGACTTTTATGGTTTCCGTAGATCTATATATTTCATTGCTATGTATATAATAAATATATTTATCATATAATATCTTACATTTTCAGTGCAATCAAAGTATGTGATATTTTTCAGATCACATACTTTAAGAATTTGATAACTTTCCAAATTAGATGTAAATTAGTCGAGGTCTCGGCACTAGGTTTACTGACATTTAAGCAAACGCACTTGGGTGACGCTCCATGATTGACGTATGCATTCATAGTCATCAAATACAAACATTTCAATGGCAATTTGACACTGAAAGCTGTCCAGCGTTCAGAAAAAAACACACAAAAACCCCGTTAAGCCCTAGTTTGTTTTGAAGTAAGAACATCCAAAATGACGTCAGATATTATATTATATTATATATATATACATCTAACCTAATACAATTACATTTAGCCCTGGAGGAAGGGTTCACAAAGGGGGCGCGCGTCGCAGCCAAGCTAGGTGCGTTCCAACATCAGGAGGTAGGCCTACCCAAAGTTCCTGGGCCGGATTTCCATTGTTTGGGATTTCCGGGGGGGGGGGGGGGGGATAAACTGAAATTTCTACGTGAGGAAACGATACATGCGACGTCATTGTTGTTAATCGTGGATGTTTCGCCTGGTGTTGTTTTGTGAACATTTGTTGTGTATCTTATAAAAATCAAGTTATTTAATTTTATTTAGTTACTTATTTATTTATTAAAGCAGACGTCAAAGCCGTACGTGCACGTGCACAAATAGTCGTTTGTAAACAATGATAAATAAATAAATAAGTAAATAAAATTTAATAAATAAATAAATAAATAAATAAATAAAATTAAATAACTCGATTTTTATAAAATACACAACAAATGTTCAACAAAATAGCATTTTAAACATGCATAACAGTTAACTGCTTTAATAGTCAATTCAAACCAAGCACCAACTTTGTTTACATATCACTAAGGGCATTCCCAGTAACCATGTGCTATAAATAGTAGCGTTGAATACAGTATAGTTCCGGCAGTTGAGTTGAATACGGAAAAGTGTATTTCATTGTTGTATTCAGGACAGTATTTATATAGTAAGATTTAATGGGTATGTAATATATACACATAAATGCATATAAATACATACACGCACACACACACACACACACACACACACACATATATATATATATATATATATATATATATATATATATATATATATATAATTTTCCTTTTAAAATGTTTTTTTTATGCTGTTTGCATTGTTTTTGTTGTTATAATATAAGCGTGCAGAAACATCCTAAGGGTCACATCGGTTATACATTTTATTTTTGTATTGTCTAAAATAATTTTTATTGAATATTTAAAGTCAAAACCCAGATATACTAGTATTGAGTTTAAAGTGTGTGGGCTTTTTTTTATTATTATTATTTTTTTTTTTTAATTCTTATACAAATTAAAATTAAACATTCACTTATTTATTAATTAATTCATGTCCAGAGCTCGTGGTTGATGGCGATTTAAATGTGAGAGAAAGTCGACTGTCTGTAATGTAGGATTAGTGGGCAGATTGAGCCTCCACATCTCTTGTTCAAGTCAGTTAGTAGCTGGAGAGAGTCTTTTGAGGTGGCCCCACTCAGGGATGAATTATCAGGTTATCACAAGTAACTCGGCTGATTAAATCTGACCACGTGGGTTGTACGCGACGCTGAGAGACGATATTTACCGGCCATACGAGTCAGTCGTGAGCGTCACGTGACCGGCCTTCTCTGGTAATTCACGATTTAATTTGTAATCATGTTAGATAGACGAGGCTGGTTTAGATAGACGAAACTATTTTAAACTTCGTGTAATCATGTTAGATAGACGAGGTTAGTTTAGACTTCGTGTAATTATGTTAGATAGACGAGGCTAGTTTAGACTTTGTGTAATCATGTCAGATTGACGAGGTTAGTTTAGACTTGTCTAATCATGTTAGATTGACGATGTTAATTTAGACTCGTGTAATCATGTTAGATAGACGAGGTTAGTTTAGACTCGTGTAATCATGTCAGATAGACGAGGTTAGTTTAGACTCGTGTAATCATGTCAGATAGACGAGGTTAGTTTAGACTCGTGTAATCATGTTAGATACATGAGGTTAGTTTAGACTCGTGTAATCATGTTAGATTGACGAGATTAGTTTAGACTCGTGTAATCATGTTAGATAGACGAGGTTAGTTTAGACTCGTGTAATCATGTTAGATAGATGAGGCTAGTTTAGACTCGTGTAATCATGTTAGATAGACGAGGTTAGTTTAGACTCGTGTAATCATGTTAGATAGATGAGGCTAGTTTAGACTCGTGTAATCATGTTAGATAGATGAGGTTAGTTTAGACTTCGTGTAATCATGTTAGATAGATGAGACTAGTTTAGACTTCGTGTAATCATGTTAGACAGACGAGACTAGATTATATATCGTGTAATCATGTTAGATAGACGAGGCTAGTTTAGACTTCGTGTAATCATGTTAGACAGACGAGCCTAGTTTAGACTTCGTGTAATCAAGTTAGACAGACAAGACTAGTTTAGACTTCGTGTAATCATGTTAGATAGACGAGGTTAGTTTAGACTCGTGTAATCATGTTAGATAGATGAGGCTAGTTTAGACTTTGTGTAATCATGTTAGATAGACGAGGCTAGTTTAGAGTTTGTGTAATCATGTCAGATTGACGAGGTTAGTTTAGACTTGTGTAATCATGTTAGATTGACGAGGTTAGTTTAGACTCGTGTAATCATGTCAGATAGACGAGGTTAGTTTAGACTCGTGTAATCATGTTAGATTGACGAGGTTAGTTTAGACTCGTGTAATCATGTCAGATAGACGAGGTTAGTTTAGACTCGTGTAATCATGTCAGATAGACGAGGTTAGTTTAGACTCGTGTAATCATGTCAGATAGACGAGGTTAGTTTAGACTCGTGTAATCATGTTAGATACATGAGGTTAGTTTAGACTCGTGTAATCATGTTAGATGACGAGGTTAGTTTAGACTTGTGTACTCATGTTAGATTGACGAGGTTAATTTAGACTCGAGTAATCATGTTAGATAGATGAGGCTAGTTTAGATTTTGTGTAATCATGTTAGATAGACGAGGCTAGTTTATACTCGTGTAATCATGTTAGATGACGAGGTTAGTTTAGAGATTGTGTAATCATGTTAGATTGACGAGGCTAGTTTAGACTTCGTGTAATCATGTTAGATTGACGAGGTTAGTTTAGACTTCGTGTAAACATGTTAGATAGACGAGGTTATTTTATACTCGTGTAATCATGTTAGATAGACGAGGCTAGTTTAGACTCGTGTAATCATGTTAGATAGACGAGGCTAGTTCAGACTTCGTGTAATCATGTTAGATTGACGAGGTTAGTTTAGACTTGTGTAATCATGTTAGATTGACGAGGCTAGTTTAGACTTCGTGTAATCATGTTAGCTAGACGAGGTTAGTTTAGACTCGTGTAATCATGTTAGATTGACGAGGTTAGTTTAGACTTGTGTAATCATGTTAGATTGACGAGGTTAGTTTAGACTTGTGTAATCATGTTAGGTGACGAGGTTAGTTTAGACTCGAGATCATGTTAGATAGACAAGGCTAGTTTAGACTCGTGTAATCATTTTAAATAGATGAGGCTAGTTTAGACTTCGTTAAATAATGTTACAGAGATGAGGTTAGTTTAGACTTCGTGTAATCATGTTAGATAGACGAGGTTAGTTTAGACTTCGTGTAAACATGTTAGATAGACGAGGTTAGTTTATACTCGTGTAATCATGTTAGATAGACGAGGCTAGTTTAGACTCGTGTAATTATGTTAGATAGACGAGGCTAGTTCAGACTTCGTGTAATCATGTTAGATTGACGAGGTTAGTTTAGACTTGTGTAATCATGTTAGATAGACGAGGCTAGTTTAGACTCGTGTAATCATGTTAGATAGACGAGGCTAGTTCAGAGTTTGTGTAATCATGTTAGACTGACGAGGTTAGTTTAGACTTGTGTAATGATGTTAGATTGACGAGGTTAGTTTAGACTTGTGTAATCTTGTTAGGTGACGAGGTTAGTTTAGACTCGAGATCATGTTACATAGACGAGGCTAGTTTAGACTCGTGTAATCATGTTAGATAGACGAGGCTAGTTTAGAGTTTGTGTAATCATGTTAGATTGAAGAGGTTAGCTTAGACTTGTGTAATCATGTTAGATAGACGAGGTTAGTTTAGACTCGTGTAATCATGTTAGATAGACGAGGTTAGTTTAGACTCGTGTAATGATGTTAGATAGACGAGGCTGGTTTAGACTCGTGTAATCATGTTAGATAGATAAGACTAGTTTAGACTCGTGTAATCATGTTAGATTGACAAGACTAGTTTAGACTCTTGTAATCATGTTAGATGATGTGGTTAGTTTAGACTCGTGTAATCATGTTAGATAGACGAGGCTAGTTTAGACTTCGTGTAAACATGTTAGATAGACGAGGTTAGTTTATACTCGTGTAATCATGTTAGATAGACGAGGCTAGTTTAGACTCGTGTAATTATGTTAGATAGACGAGGCTAGTTCAGACTTCGTGTAATCATGTTAGATTGACGAGGTTAGTTTAGACTTGTGTAATCATGTTAGATAGACGAGGCTAGTTTAGACTCGTGTAATCATGTTAGATAGACGAGGCTAGTTCAGAGTTTGTGTAATCATGTTAGACTGACGAGGTTAGTTTAGACTTGTGTAATGATGTTAGATTGACGAGGTTAGTTTAGACTTGTGGAATCTTGTTAGGTGACGAGGTTAGTTTAGACTCGAGATCATGTTACATAGACGAGGCTAGTTTAGACTCGTGTAATCATGTTAGATAGACGAGGCTAGTTTAGAGTTTGTGTAATCATGTTAGATTGAAGAGGTTAGCTTAGACTTGTGTAATCATGTTAGATAGACGAGGTTAGTTTAGACTCGTGTAATCATGTTACATAGACGAGGTTAGTTTAGACTCGTGTAATGATGTTAGATAGACGAGGCTGGTTTAGACTCGTGTAATCATGTTAGATAGATAAGACTAGTTTAGACTCGTGTAATCATGTTAGATTGACAAGACTAGTTTAGACTCTTGCAATCATGTTAGATGATGTGGTTAGTTTAGACTCGTGTAATCATGTTAGATAGACGAGGCTAGTTTAGACTAGTGTAATCACGTTAGATAGACGACGCTAGTAGCCCAGTCCTTGGCTTTTGAAAAATCGCACTCCTCAAAACGCTTAGGCGAGTTGAACATCGCACTCATCAAAATGCTAAGATGAGTGAAAACCAAGCATTAATTTATGAAGTAATTGGTACATGCAAATGCAGAGACATATGTTGCAAAACTGAACCAATAAACTAATGTTTTCTTCTAATTTTATGGGTTTTTTGTTCATTGGTGTAGTCTGACTTCTTTTCTCTTTCAGAAATGGAGTTATAATTTATTAAAAAGTTTCAGAAGTAGTACTATAGAAATATAATTATGACATGTAGGGCTATACACTGATGCAGACAATTTGATTTTTGAATTACAATATGTATTATTCAGATAATAAGTATTAATCACACAGTTATATATACCCTTTCAGTGTCAGATGGTTTGATGAACGTGCAGCTAAACATATATAGGAATCAACTTGTCTTGAATTTCATTATTATGTACAACGAACATGATTAGGATAGTTGGGATGGGAAAAAAACCCCACTGGTTCCAAGGAGGAGGTCTATGAAATACGACCCAAGCATCTCAGGTGTACACTACCGACTCATATTATTAAAACATTTTTTTTTTAAATAACTCGTGAAACGTACACCTACAATTACTTCAGTTGATAGTGTTGGTTGGGACATTTACATTCACGTGGCATTTTTAATTCAACAATTACGCAACCAGTCTCCCTCCCTCAACATCTTTTAACAGGTCATTTGACCTACCGCTACAAGTTACGAACGGTTCTAACAGCGTAACGTCATTGATCTAGAACGGCCCCAATGTTGTTGTTACAAAATATACAAACTCTGACAAAATCTGTTATTACAAAGACTTTTATTCCAAACGTGGGATGCCATAATAAAGATAATAAAAAAACCCCATAATTTTAGACACCATCATCAAGTAGACCAGCGTGTGCGTGCAGAATTTTAAAAGTAACAATAATTTGACCCCGATAGCTCCGATTGGTCAATATATCACAGAGTAATGCGCATCAAATCATGTTCCAGTCACATGGTCTGTGACTTTCTAACAAACGATACAAACATTAAATAGTCGGCAATGATCATTGATTACTGTTACTATAGTGTGTACATATATAAATAACATATCCACATTCATTAACCTCTGGCTGAAATACAAATATTTAAATGAAGTTTTATTTGATTTTTCTAATCACTTCAATCTACCTGACCATTCATTAGATGAAAATTTTGAAATACTAGTAATTCCAATTGAACAGCCTCTGATACATGGTTCAAAAGACGAAACACACCTCTTAATACTTGAAAGAGAGGTCTCTTGGATTCGTACATTACAGACAAAAAAAAAAAAAATCCAATTAGAATCAATGTGGAATCTGGTAAAGCCGTAGAAACAAAGATATAACAATTGTTCCAATAATTTACAATCGACGTAGCGTTGATATTGGTAAAATTATTGAGGAGGAACTTTTAAATCTGCAAACTGTTATGAAAAAATAATTATTTCAGCACGTCCGGTTATTGCATACAGAAAAAATCCATGTCTCAAGGATATCTTAGTCTCCACACGACTACCCTCCACCCAAGCCTGCGTGTAAGCCTCTAACCCAGTCCATTTTTCAGAGGTTCGTTTATTTGTTATCCCTTTTACTAACAGTCTTCTGCAAACAAATACATCGTATTCGGCTGATAAACAAAACATACTACTGACCGAAAAACAATGGTCAGTTTAAAATCAATTTCGAATCCCTGGGGCAAAATTAGCTAATAATAATTGTTTAGTTTTTAAAAAAATCATGAGCCAGTGCGTTCATTCATTCTTAAATACATACATACACACACACGCGCGCGCGCGCGCGCACGTGCCCATACACACACACACACACACACACACATATACATACATACATACATATTATTATACACGTACACACACGCGCCTACACACACACACACACACACACACACACACACACTCACATGTATACATACATACACGCATATAAAAACTTCAAACAATACACATAACATAAAATTTACAATGAGCAGTGATCTTCTGTATATGGATTTTGAAATAAATTGACTATCTTGACGAGAAAACCATTAGCATGTTGAAGAGAGAAGCTACTAGAGGTAAACTCATTAATTAATAGGTAAATAAACGGTACGAAACACAAAACACGGGAAATCGAAACACGGCACAACATCTTCATCTTCGTTAGGTTACTAGTTTTATTATTAGGCAGATCGTCTAAAAACAAAAACCGGAAATAGCAATTTGTGAATCAACCTCATTATTACTGACACGACGCAAAGAAAATAGCATAGACACTACAACAATTATTGTCTGTGACACTGACACTATTTAAAACATCGGCGTTTTACACGTGGTATTATAGGTATCTTCAAATACACACCATTTCTAAAATTAATATCAATTTAAAATAAAATGTGAAAGATAATTTTACAAAACGTTGATTGTTTATTTCAATATGACCGTAGTGTTTAGTATGCTATTCAGTAAGTCACGTTTAAGGCATTAGGAGATCATTCGAACTGTTTTCACAATATGATTGCAGTATCCTTTGGACTTGGCTATACCAAGATAAAATATTGAATTAGAACGTTGTTTTCTACTTTTCTTTCTTCCAATGTTACATTATTGTCGTCAACGTCATTGTTTGTGTGATTATTTTGAAATATGTTTCGTAAGATAAGACAAATATCAAAGACCCTTACCTTACCTCGAAAACTGGCGTCATTGTTTGTGTGATTATTTTGAAATATGTTTCGTAAGATAAGACAAATATCAAAGACCCTTACCTTACCTCGAAAACTGGCGTCATTGTTTGTTTGGGTGTTTTATGTGTGGAAAAGGCGACACCTTTAAAACTTGATAAAAACACTGAAATACGTATTTCCACTGTGTTTTCGCACTCTACCAATGACCATCATCTCGCCCGCTATTGCAGAGTCGTCTTTATGCAACAGCAGTAGCGCAATCTCGATTCGATTTGAATAGCAAAGTGAAGCAACAGGAAAGCTTTGGCGTGAATCTGTGTCTCGTGTGTTGATAAACAGCTTCAGTCAGGATCCATTCATTGCAGAGCATCACAGCTAATTGGAATGTGAACACCACCGCGCGGCTCACAATCACGTAAAGCTTTAATACTGCTAATAATACAAACATCGCTATTCAAGGGATTCGAAAAGAAACAAGTTCGATAGATTGTTGTTTTTAAATAAAAACGTGTGTGGGACGGAAAAAAAAGATGTTCGTTAAACTGAACAGTAATACAGAAATTTCGAACGTTAATTTTGTTCCCGTCAAAATGTATGCAAGTGTGCATTATATATTATTAATGTGTGCATTATATATTATTAATCACACAGCCGTAATACGTTCTGGTGTGTGCAAGTGTATACTGTGCATATACATGTATATATATATATATATATATATATATATATATATATATATATGATAAAAGAAAACAAGTGTACCGTATATATGTATTTTAAAAAACAATTTAAAGAAATAATTATCCTTTTACATGTTTCAATCTTATCTTCAGAAAGGAACTGCTAAATAACTGCTAAATATGACGTCATACATATTATGACGTTACTGTAGTAGAAGGGGATTGATTTAATTACGTCATTGTTGCTTTTATCTAACGAAGAGCATTAAGAAGTGGACAAAACTTTCTAATAAAATACATTTCCTTTGTCATTCTTTTCATTTCATCATTGGTATCTATGTGATAAAATGGGAAAATGGTGAATTTAATATCTTTTTGTGCCGCACATGTATTTAAATGTGAACTCAAGGGTATGCATCTTGTTTCAGGTTGTTTTATTTGCTGTTTGTGTACGCGAACTCTGGCTCTCAGCTGAATGGTATGACCAATGTATTGTTCTTTGCAACCTTGGCATGCAGTTACATAAATAACATTGTTAACCGAACAATCCATATCCCTGTGTACCCAAAATAAACCTTTGTGGTTGAATTCTATATGTGTGCCTTCTAAAATATGTTGACTTGTACCAGTTACTTCGGTTACACTTTTTGACACTGCATTTATATTCTACTGTTGTAGATTCAAATCGTGCTTTTGTCAGTATCTGTTTCAAGTTTTTGCTTTGTCTCTTACTATTTATAATTGAAATAGAGTCTAGTATGGATGACATTTTTTCATTTTGTTTTTTGCTTTGTCTCTTACTATTTATAATTGAAATACAGTCTAGTATGGATGACATTTTTTCATTTTTCATATATATATTTCAGGGCCGTAGCTAGGATTTTTTGTTTGGGGGGGGGGGGGGCAACTGAGTTGGTAATAGTCTAAAACTGCTTAAACAGTTAAGAAGAGAATTTTCTTAAAGTTTCTATAATGCTTTCCGGATTCCCCACCCCCACCCCCACCCCTAGCTACGGCCCTGTATATATATATATATATATATTAATCAGCTAGCTGTAATACATTCACAAGAGTGCAGGTGTGTAATACACACACACACACACACACACACATATATATATATATACATATATCTGTGTGTGTGTGTGTGTGTGTGTGTGTGTGTGTGTGTGTGTGTGTGTGTGTGTGTGTGTGTGTTTTAATCAGTTAGCCGTGATATGTTCTGATGTGTACAGGTGTGTAATATATATATATATGTTTTAATCAGGTAGCCGTGATATGTTCTGATGTGTACAGGTGTGTAATATATATATGTTTTAATCAGCTAGCCGTGATATGTTCTGATGCGTACAGGTGTGTAATATATATGTGTTTTAATCAGCTAGCCGTGATATGTTCTGATGTGTACAGGTGTGTAATATATATATGTGTTTTAATCAGCTAGCCGTGATATATTCTGATGTGTACAGGTGTGTAATATATATATATATATGTTTTAATCAGCTAGCCGTGATATGTTCTGATGCGTACAGGTGTGTAATATATATATGTGTTTTAATCAGCTAGCCGTGATATATTCTGATGTGTACAGGTGTGTAATATATATATATATGTGTTTTAATCAGCTAGCCGTGATATGTTCTGATGTGTACAGGTGTGTAATATATATGTGTTTTAATCAGCTAGCCGTGATATGTTCTGATGCGTACAGGTGTGTAATATATATGTGTTTTAATCAGCTAGCCGTGATATGTTCTGATGTGTACAGGTGTGTAATATATATATATATATGTTTTAATCAGCTAGCCGTGATATGTTCTGATGCGTACAGGTGTGTAATATATATATGTGTTTTAATCAGCTAGCCGTGATATATTCTGATGTGTACAGGTGTGTAATATATATATATATGTGTTTTAATCAGCTAGCCGTGATATGTTCTGATGTGTACAGGTGTGTAATATATATATATGTTTTAATCAGTTAGCCGTGATATGTTCTGATGTGTACAGGTGTGTAATATATGTGTGTTTAATCTACTAGCCGCAATATGTTCTAATGTGTACAGGCGTGTAATATGTATATTTTAATCCACTAGCCGTAATATGTTCTGATATGTACAGGTGTGTCATATATATGTTTTAATCCAGTAACCGTAATATGTTCTGATATGTATAGGTGTGTAATATACACTAGCCGTGATATGTTCTGATGTGTACATGTGTGTAATATGTATATTTTAATCAAATAGCCGTGATATGTTCTGATGTGTACAGGTGTGTGTTATATATTATTAATAAAAAACGATCCTGAGAATCCTGACACGAGTTTCGTGAAATGAATACGATGCACACGCGAGTGTATTAATGTCTTAATGTTGTATAGTATCCATAATATTATTTTATGAATAACAAAGACCGTGTCAAAACGTTTGAAACGTAATTCTAATACAACTGGCATATACGCATTTTTTCATTGGTTAATTTCCATGGTAAATCAGACACATTATGTACGCTGTGTTGGGCAACGAGGATAAGCAAATTTCGAAAACGCGTCCGATACCCTTTCACGTATCCTCATGTGTAGTGTTTTTGTTAGTATATTAATTCCACGTTTTCATTTGTATTTAAGCGTCGATGTAAATAATAATAATAAAACAAAACCACAACTAAATTCGGACGAAAATGATATCATTCTTACTAATTTATTATTATTTTGTGTCATTATAATTTTTAACATTTCTTTAGCAGAAATTGACACCCACCCACCTCAGATAAGGTCCTGTCAGTGACCGATCGCAGCGGTCAATTCGATCATGTGTCTTGTTGACTGCTGTTGTACTCTGTGTTTTCAAAATGGCATAAGCAGGTCCATCTGAAATCATAGTATCACAATCTGAAGCACACCATTTTTGCTTAAAACATAGTTTTTGGGACAATAAACCTGATACTAAAACAGAGATGTAAATGACTATGGATGTTTTAAACATTAACTGCATTAAAAGGGACGTTTCTGAGTTTGCTGCATTGTAAGATGTTTTCGACTATTAAAATATTTCTACGATTAAACTTACATATTAAATATATTTTCTTGTTTAAAATATCAGTGTCTGTATATTTAATGTGTTTCTGGTCGTCTTAATATTTGTAAGAAGCCCAAACTGGAATTTGTTTTCAAATAATTTCGTATGTACGAAAAACTAATATTTTAGGAAATAAAATGAAATTTAACCCAATACAAATACTATAACGATCCGAAATACGTTTAATATACAGCCACTAATATTTTATGCAGAAAAATATATTTGATATGTAATTACAATCGTTAAAAAGTCTCTGTTAGTCGATAACATCTTAAAAATTGCAGCAAACTCAGGAATGTCCCTTTTAAATATCGCAAAATTTGAAAAACTCACGTAAATAATATTCAGCCTTTCGTAAATTAAGACGAGTTATATTAAGGTCGACGACAGTTACTTTTGGCACCCTTGTTTTGGCTTCTTACACAATAAATATAACATATCCAACAGTAATGTTTTATGTGATATATTTGACAAAAGGTACTTTTTATTTCTTTCATATGTTAAAACTTAAAATTAATATTTTGTGCAGAATTATGGCAACGTTGCCCGCTTGTTATAGACATTTGACAGGGGTCAAGGTGACTAGACTAGTTTTTATTTTAATGTGGCAAATCATTGTAATAATTTTGCTAATTTTGAATTTGAATGACGTCAGTATTCCAATGACGTCACTTTGAATCTCCTTACAATAATCATAAACTGGACACATGACGTTTCCATTTTAATGATGCTGAAAAATTTCCAATACAAAATTGCTGTTGATATATATATATATATATATATATATATATATATATATATATATATATAGAGAGAGAGAGAGAGAGAGAGAGAGAGAGAGAGAGAGAGAGAGAGAGAGAGAGAGAGAGAGAGAGAGAGAGGGGGGGGGGGGGGCGGGAGAGAGAGAGGCAGACAGACAGACACACATATATATATATATATATATATATATAGAGAGAGAGAGAGAGAGAGAGAGAGAGAGAGAGAGAGAGAGAGAGAGAGAGAGAGGGGGGGAGGGGGCGGGAGAGAGAGAGGCAGACAGACAGACACACATATATATATATATATATATATATATATATATATATATATATATATATATAGAGAGAGAGAGAGAGAGAGAGAGAGAGAGAGAGAGAGAGAGAGAGAATTCGTCGTGAGTGTTTTTTAATATGGAAAATATCAACCGAGTCGGCAGAGCATCGACAAATTCCGATTAACTAGTCGAGGATGATATTTTGCATATTAAAAACGCGACTAGCGAATTCTATTTATCCTATAACACTCACAGTACTAAAGTGGCCGCCATCAGTAACATAACGTTTTCACGATTAGCACTAATTAGTTTGACGTCACGCATTTTAAGTAAATCTTTCAAAACATTACGCTCGGGTATACAGGCCTTGTTGGCTTGTAAGCAAATGATCCTTCCACAGCAACAAATTACCTAGAGACCTTACAGATTTGCATAACATTATTTTATGACATGGATGTCATGCGTAAATTATACGATATATATATATATATATATATATATATATATATATATATATATATATATATATATATATATATATATATGTCCTATAACTTACCCATTATATCCATGTCATAAATCCATGTGATAATTTACTTTATTAACCCGGTTAATAATGGTATGCAAATTTGCAAGGTCTCTAGGTAATGTGTTGCTGTGGAAGAGTCATTTGCTTACAAGCCAACAAGACCCGTGTACCTGAGCGTAACGTTTTCAAAGATTTGTTTAAAATGCGTGACGTCAAACTAATCTGTGTTAATCGTGATAACATCATATTATCGATGGCGGCGACTTTAATACTGTGATTTACTAAAAAATAATTAAAATGTTATTTTACAAGTGCTATAGGATAAATAGAATTCGCTACTCCTGTTTTTTAATATGTAAAATATCAACCTCGTCTAGTTAATCGGTATTTGTCTCGGCAGAGCCTCGACAAATACCGATTAACATAGACTCGGTTGATATTTTCCATATTAAAAAATACTCGTGACGAATCCCTCTCTCTCTCTATATATAGGGGCCTACTCGTAATATGTTCAGATATGTGTAAGTGTGTAACGTTGATTATTAATTACTAGGCGTAATATGTTCAGATGTGTGTAGGTATGTAATACATATATAGTGTTAATCAACTAGCCCTAACGCATTCAGATGTGTGCAGGTCTGTAATATCATTAATCAACTAGCTGTAATACGTCTGCAGGTGTGTGATATATATCATTAGTCAACTAGTCGCAATACACCCATACACTTAGATACAGACATACATAATTCATTGACTTAGGTATAAACATAAATCAGTTACATACTTAGATGTAGACATACATAATTCATAGACTTAGATATAAACATAAATCAGTTACAGACTTAGATATAGACATACATAATTCATAGAGTTAGATATAATTCATAGAGTTAGATATAAACATAGATCAGATACAGACTTAGATATAGACATACATAATTCATAGAGTTAGATATAAACATAAATCAGTTACATACTTAGATATAGACATACATCAGTTACATACTTAGATATAGACATACATAATTCATAGAGTTAGATATAAACATAAATCAGTTACAGATTTAATACAGACATACATCAGTTACATACTTAGACATAGACAAACATAATTCATAGAGATAGATATAAACATAAATCAGTTACAGACTTAGATACAGATATACATAATTCATAGACTTAGATATAAACATACATAATTCATAGAGTTAGATATAAACATAAATCAGTTACAGACTTAGATATAAACATAAATCAGATACAGACTTAGATATAGATATACATAACTCATAGAGTTATATATAAACATAGATCAGACACATACTTAGATATAGACATACATCAGTTACATACTTAGATATAAACATACATCAGTTACATAGTTAGATACAGAGATACATAATTCATAGAGTTAGCTATAAACATAAATCAGTTAATAATTAAGTCTATGAATTATGTATGTTTATATCTAAGTCTATGAACTATGTATGTTTATATCTAAGTATGTAACTGATGTGTGTTTATATCTAATTCTATGAATTATGTATGTACATATCTAAGTATGTAACTGATGTATGTTTATATCTAAGTATGTAACTGATGTATGTTTAAATCTAAAAATTTAACTAATGCATGTTTCTATCTAAATATGTAACTGATGTATGTTTATATCTAAGTATGTAACTGTTGTATGTATATATCTAAGTATGTAACTGATTTATGTTTATATCTAAGTCTATGAATTATGTATGTCTATATCTAAGTATGTAACTGATATATGTCTATATCTAAGTATGTAACTGATGTATGTCTATATCTTAGTATGTAACTGATTTTTGTCTATATCTAAGTCTATGAATTATGTATGGCTATATCTAAGTCTGTAACTGATTTATGTCTATATCTAACTCTATGAATTATGTATGTCTATATCTAAGTCTGCTACTGATTTATGTTTATATTTAAGTCTATGAATTATGTATGATTATATCTAAGTCTATTATTTATGTATGTTTATATCTAAGTATGTCACTGATGTATGTTTATACCTAAGTATGTAACTGATGTATGTTTATATCTAAGTCTATGAAGTATGTATGTCTCTATCTATGTATGTAACTGATTTCTGTTTATATATAGGTATATGAATTATGTATGTATATATCTAAGTATGTAACTGATGTATGTTTATATCTAAGTATGTAACTGTTGCATGTTTATATCTAAAAATTTAACTGATGCATGTTTCTATCTAAATATGTAACTGATGTATGTTTATATGTAAGTCTATGAATTATGTATGTCTATATCTAAGTATGTAACTGATATATGTCTATATCTAAGTATGTAACTGATGTATGTCTATATCTAAGTATGTAACTGATTTTTGTCTATATCTAAGTCTATGAATTATGTATGTCTATATCTAAGTCTGCTACTGATTTATGTTTATATCTAAGGCTATGAATTATGTATGATTATATCTAAGTCTATTAATTATGTATGTTTATATCTAAGTATGTAACTGATGTATGTTTATACCAAAGTATGTAACTGATGTATGTTTATATCTAAGTCTATGAATTATGTATGTCTCTATCTATGTATGTAACTGATTTCTGTTTATATATAGGTATATGAATTATGTATGTTTTTATCTAAGTCTATGAATTATGTATGTTTATATCTAAGTAGTTAACTGATGTGTGTTTATATCTAAGTCTATGAATTATGTATGTTTATATCTAAGTCTATGAATTATGTACGTTTATATCTAAGTATGTAACTGATGTGTGTTTATATCTAAGTCTGTGAATTATGTATGTTTATATCTAAGTCTATGAATTATGTATGTCTATATCTAAGTATGTAACTGATGTATGTTTATATCTAAGTATGTAACTGTTGCATGTTTATATCTATAAATTTAACTGATGCATGTTTATATCTAAATATGTAACTGATGTATGTTTATATCTAAGTATGTAACTGATGTATGTTTATATCAAAGTATGTAACTGATTTATGTTTATATCTAAGTCTATGAATTATGTATGTCTATATCTAAGTATGTAACTGATATGTGTCTATATCTAAGTATGTAACTGATGTATGTCTATATCTAAGTATGTGACTGATTTTTGTCTATATCTAAGTCTATGAATTATGTATGGCTATATCTAAGTATGTAACTGATTTATGTTTATATCTACGGTAACTCTATGAATTATGTATCTGTGTATCTTAGTATGTAACTGATGTATGTTTATATCTAAGTATGTAACTGATGCATGTTTATATCTAAGTATGTAACTGATGTATGTCTATATCTAAGTATGTAACTGATTTATGTCTATATCTAAGAATATGAAATATGTATGTCTATATCTAAGTATGCAACTGATTTATGTTTATATCTAAGTCTATATGTAATTCATAGACTTAGATGTAAGCATACATCAGTTACATACTTAGATATAAACATACATCAGTTACATACTTAGATATAAACATACATCAGTTACATACTTAGATATAAACATACATAATTGATAGCCTTAGATATAAACATAAATCAGTTACATACTTAGATATAGACATACATAATTCATAGACTGAGATATAAACATACATAAGTTACATACTTAGATATAGACATATATAATTCATAGACTTAGATATAAACATACATCAGTTACATACTTATATATAGACAAACATAATTCATAGACTTAGATATAAGCATACATCAGTTACATACTTAGATATAAACATACATCAATTACATACTTAGATATAAACATACATCAGTTACATAGACTTAGATATGAACATACATATTCATAGACTTAGATATAAACATAAATCAGTTACATACTTAGATATAAACATACATAATTCATAGACTGAGATATAAACATAAATCAGTTACATACTTAGATATAGACATACATAATTCATAGACTGAGATATAAACATACATAAGTTACATACTTAGATATAGACATATATAATTCATAGACTTAGATATAAACATACATCAGTTACATACTTATATATAGACAAACATAATTCATAGACTTAGATATAAGCATACATCAGTTACATACTTAGATATAAACATACATCAATTACATACTTAGATATAAACATACATCAGTTACATAGACTTAGATATGAACATACATATTCATAGACTTAGATATAAACATAAATCAGTTACATACTTAGATATAAACATACATAATTCATAGACTGAGATATAAACATACATCAGTTACATACTTAGATATAGACATACACAATTCGTAGACATATACATAAACATACATCAGTTACATACTTAGATATAAACATACATCAGTTACATACTAAGATATAGACATACATATGACATATACGTAGATTCAGACATACATCTGACATAGCTGTAGATATAAACATATTCTTAGATATAGAGACACACCTAACGCACCTCGTAGACAAAACAAATTGGTAAATATTTAGACATATTTAACAGTCGTAGCTATAAACGTATAGTTTGTAACTGATGCGTGTTTATATCTAAATCTATGAATTATGTATGTATATATCTAAGTATGTAACTGATGTATGTTTATATCTAAGTATGTAACTGTTGCATGTTTATATCTAAACATTTAACTGATGCATGTTTCTATCTAAATATGTAACTGATGTATGTTTATATCTAAGTATGTAACTGATGTATGTATATATCTAAGTATGTAACTGATTTATGTTTATATCTAAGTCTATGAATTATGTATGTCTATATCTAAGTATGTAACTGATATATGTCTATATCTAAGTATGTAACTGATGTATGTCTATATCTAAGTATGTAACTGATTTTAGTCTATATCTAAGTCTATGAATTATGTATGTCTATATCTAAGTCTGCTACTGATTTATGTTTACACCTAAGTATGTAACTGATGTATGTTTATATCTAAGTCTATGAATTATGTATGTTTCTATCTATGTATGTAACTGATTTCTGTTTATATATAGGTATATGAATTATGTATGTTTTTATCTAAGTCTATGAATTATGTACGTTTATATCTAAGTATGTAACTGATGTATGTTTATATCTTAGTATGTAACTGATGTATGTTTATATCTAAGTATGTAACTGATTTATGTTTATATCTAAGTCTATGAATTATGTATGTCTATATCTAAGTCTATGAATTATGTATGTCTATATCTAAGTATGTAACTGATATATGTCTATATCTAAGTATGTAACTGACGTATGTCTATATCTAAGTATGTAAAGGATTTTTGTCTATATCTAAGTCTATGAAAGAAATGTTTTATTTAACGACGCACTCAACACATTTTATTTACGGTTATATGGCGTCAGACATATGGTTAAGGACCACACAGATTTTGAGAGGAAACCCGCTGTCGCCACTACATGGGCTACTCTTCCGATTAGCAGCAATGGATCTTTTATTTGCACTTCCCAGAGGCAGGATAGCACAAACCATGGCCTTTGTTGAACCAGTTATGGGACTTAGATATAGACACACCTCTAAAAGAGACTTAGATATAGACACACCTCTAAAAGAGACTTAGATATAGACACACCTCTAAAAAGAGACTTAGATATAGACACCTCTAAAAGAGACTTAGATATAGACACACCTCTAGAAAGAGACCTCTAAAAGAGACTTAGATATAGACACACCTCTAAAAGAGACTTAGATATAGACACACCTCTAAAAGAGACTTAGATATAGACACACCTCTAAAAGAGACTTAGATATAGACACACCTCTAAAAGAGACTTAGATATACACCACACCTAAAAGAGACTTAGATATAGACACACCTCTAAAGAGAGACTCTAAAAGAGACTTAGATATAGACACCTCTAAAGAGAGACTATAGATACCTCTAGACTTAGATATAGACACCTCTAAAAGAGACTTAGATATAGACACACCTCTAAAAGAGACTTAGATATAGACACACCTCTAAAGAGACTTAGATATAGACACACCTCTAAAAGAGACTTACACCTCTAAAAGAGACTTAGATATAGACACACTCTAAAAGAGACTTAGATATAGACACCTCACCTCTAAAAGAGACTTAGATATAGATATAGACACACCTCTAAAGAGACTTAGATATAGATATAAAAGAGACTTAGATATAGACACACCTCTAAAAGAGACTTAGATATAGACACACCTCTAAAAGAGACTTAGATATAGACACACCTCTAAAAGAGACTTAGATATAGACACACCTCTAAAAGAGACTTAGATATAGACACCTCTAAAAGAGACTTAGATATAGACACACCTCTAAAAGAGACTTAGATATAGACACACCTCTAAAAGAGACTTAGATATAGACACACCTCTAAAAGAGACTTAGATATAGACACACCTCTAAAAGAGACTTAGATATAGACACACCTCTAAAAGAGACTTAGATATAGACACACTCTAAAAGAGACTTAGATATAGACACACCTCTAAAAGAGACTTAGATATAGACACACCTCTAAAAGAGACTTAGATATAGACACTCCTCTCTAAAAGAGACTTAGATATAGACACACCTCTCTAAAAGAGACTTAGATATAGACACACCTCTAAAAGAGACTTAGATATAGACACACCTCTAAAAGAGACTTAGATATAGACACACTCTCTAGAAAAGAGACTTAGATATAGACACACCTCTCTAAAGAGACTTAGATATAGACACACCTCTAAAGAGACTTAGATATAGACACACCTCTAAAAAAGAGACTAAAAGAGACTTAGATATAGACACACCTCTAAAAGAGACTTAGATATAGACACACCTCTAAAATAGCCACAACTCTAAAAGAGACTTAGATATAGACACACCTCTAAAAGAGACTTAGATATAGACACACCTCTAAAAGAGACTTAGATATAGACACACCTCTAAAAGAGACTTAGATATAGACACACCTCTAAAAGAGACTTAGATATAGACACACCTCTAAAAGAGACTTAGATATAGACACACCTCTAAAAGAGACTTAGATATAGACACACCTCTAAAAGAGACTTAGATATAGACACACCTCTAAAAGAGACTTAGATATAGACTCTAAAAGAGACTTAGATATAGACACACCTCTAAAAGAGACTTAGATATAGACACACCTCTTAAAGAGACTTAGATACTTAGATATAGACACACCTCTAAAAGAGACTTAGATATAGACACACCTCCTCTCTAAAAGAGACTTAGATATAGACACACCTCTAAAAGAACTTAATAAGAGACTTAGATATAGACACTAAAAGAGACTTAGATATAGACACACCTCTAAAAGAGACTTAGATATAGACACACCTCTAAAAGAGACTTAGATATAGACACACCTCTAAAAGAGACTTAGATATAGACACACCTCTAAAAGAGACTTAGATATAGACACACCTCTAAAGAGACTTAGATATAGACACACCTCTAAAAGAGACTTAGATATAGACACACCTCTAAAGAGACTTAGATATAGAAAAGAGACTTAGATATAGACACACCTCTAAAAGAGACTTAGATATAGACACACCTCTAAAGAGACTTAGATATAGACACACCTCTAAAAGAGACTTAGATATAGACACACCTCTAAAAGAGACTTAGATATAGACACACCTCTCTAAAGAGACTTAGATAGATATAGACACACTCTAAAAGAGACTATAAAGAGACTTAGATATAGACACACTCTCTAGAAAAGAGACTTAGATATAGACACACCTCTAAAAGAGACACACCTCTAAAAGAGACTTAGATATAGACACACCTCTAAAAGAGAGACTTAGATATAGACACACCTCTCTAGACACAAAAGAGACTTAGATATAGACACACTAAAAGAGACTTAGATATAGGCACACCTCTAAAAGAGACTTAGATATAGACACACCTCTAAAAGAGACTTAGATATAGACACACCTCTAAAAGAGACTTAGATATAGACACCTCTAAAAGAGACTTAGATATAGACACACCTCTAAAAGAGACTTAGATATAGACACACCTCTAAAAGAGACTTAGATATAGACTCACCTCTAATATAGCCACAACTCTAAAAGACTTAGATATAGACACACCTCTAAAAGAGACTTAGATATAGACACACCTCTAAAAGAGACTTAGATATAGACACACCTCTAAAAGAGACTTAGATATAGACACACCTCTAAAAGAGACTTAGATATAGACACACCTCTAAAGAGACTTAGATATAGACACACCTCTAATTAGACACCTCTTAGATATAGATAGACACACCTCTAAAAGAGACTTAGATATAGACACACCTCTAAAAGAGACTTAGATATAGACACACCTCTAAAAGAGACTTAGATATAGACACACCTCTAAAAGAGACTTAGATATAGACACCTCTAAAAGAGACTTAGATATAGACACACCTCTAAAGAGACTTAGATATAGACTTACCTCTAAAAGAGACTTAGATATAGACACACCTCTAAAAGAGACTTAGATATAGACACACCTCTAAAAGAGACTATAGAGACTCTAAAAGAGACTTAGATATAGACACACCTCCAAAAGAGAATTAGATATAGTCTCACCTCTAATATAGCCACAACTCTAAAAGAGACTTTCATATAGACACACCTCTAAAAGAGACTTAGATATAGACACACCTCTAAAAGAGACTTAGATATAGACACACCTCTAAAAGAGACTTAGATATAGAGACACCTCTAAAAGAGACTTAGATATAGACACACCTCTAAAAGAGACTTAGATATAGACACACCTCTAAAAGAGACTTAGATATAGACACACCTCTAAAAGAGACTTAGATATAGACACACCTCTAAAAGAGACTTAGATATAGACACACCTCTAAAAGAGACTTAGATATAGACACACCTCTAAAAGAGACTTAGATATAGACACACCTCTAAAAGAGACTTAGATATAGACACACCTCTAAAAGAGACTTAGATACAGACACACCTCTAAAGAGACTTAGATATAGAGACACCTCTAAAAGAGACTTAGATATAACGACACCTCTAAAAGAGACTTAGAGATAGATATAGACACCTCTAAAAGAGACTTAGATATAGACACACCTCTAAAAGAGACTTAGAATAGAGACACCTCTAAAAGAGACTTAGATACACCTCTCTAAAAGAGACTTAGATATAGACACACCTCTAAAAGAGACTTAGATATAGAGACTTAGACTTAGATATAGACACACCTCTAAAAGAGACTTAGATATAGACACACCTCTAAAAGAGACTTAGATATAGACACACCTCTAAAAGAGACTTAGATATAGACACACCTCTAAAAGAGACTTAGATATAGACACACCTCTAAAAGAGACTTAGATATAGACACACCTCTAAAAGAGACTTAGATATAGACACACCTCTAAAGAGACTTAGACACCTCTAAAAGAGACTTAGATATAGACACACCTCTAAAAGAGACTTAGATATAGACACACCTCTAAAAGAGACTTAGATACTTACATATAGATATAGACACCTCTAAAAGAGACTTAGATATAGACACACCTCTAAAGAGACTTAGATATAGACACACCTCTAAAAGAGATTTAGATATAGACACACCTCTAAAAGAGACTTAGATATAGACACACCTCTAAAAGAGACTTAGATATAGACACACCTCTAAAGAGACTTAGATATAGACACACCTCTAAAAGAGACTTAGATATAGACACACCTCTAAAAGAGACTTAGATATAGACACACCTCTAAAAGAGACTTAGATATAGACACACCTCTAAAAGAGACTTAGAGATATAGACTTAGACACCTCTAAAAGAGACTTAGATATAGACACACCTCTAAAAGAGACTTAGATATAGACACACTCTCTTAAAAGAGACTCTAAAAGATATAGACACACCTCTAAAAGAGACTTAGATATAGACACACCTCTAAAAGAGACTTAGATATAGACACACCTCTAAAAGAGACTTAGATATAGACACACCTCTAAAAGAGACTTAGATATAGACACACCTCTAAAAGAGACTTAGATATAGACACACCTCTAAAAGAGACTTAGATATAGACACACCTCTAAAAGAGACTTAGATATAGACACACCTCTAAAAGAGACTTAGATATAGACACACCTCTAAAAGAGACTTAGATATAGACACACCTCTAAAAGAGACTTATATATAGACACACCTCTAAAAGAGACTTAGATATAGACACACTCTAAAAGAGACTTAGATATAGACACCTCTAAAAGAGACTTAGATATAGACACACCTCTAAAAGAGACTTAGATATAGACACACCTCTAAAAGAGACTTAGATATAGACACACCTCTAAAAGAGACTTAGATATAGACACACCTCTAAAAGAGACTTAGATATAGACACACCTCTAAAAGAGACTTAGATATAGACACACACCTCACAAAAGAGACTTAGATATAGACACCTCTCTAGAAACACACCTCTAAAAGAGACTTAGATATAGACACACCTCTAAAAGAGACTTAGATATAGATACCTCTAAAAGAGACACACCTCTAAAAGAGACTTAGATAGTTATAACTTCC